>NC_041234.1:71358276-71361914 GCF_002837175.3 Physeter macrocephalus | reverse complement strand
AGGAACTGAGAAAATACTTGAAGAGATTATAGTTGAAAACTTCACTAATATGGGAAGGAACTAGTCAATCCAGTCCAGGAAATGCAGAAAGTCCCATACAGGATAAATCCAAGGAGAAACATGCCAAGATACATATTAATCAAATTATCAAAAATTAAATACAAAGAAAAATATTAGAAGCAGCAAGAGAAAAGCAACAAATAACATACAAGGGAATCCCCATAAGGTTAACAGCTGATCTTTCAGTAGAAACTCTGCAAGCCAGAAGGGAGGGGCAGGACATATTTAAAATGATGAAAGGGAAAAACCTACAACCAAGATTACTCTAACCAGCAAGGATCTCATTCAGATTCTACAGAGAAATTAAAACCTTGATAGACAAGCAAAAACTAAGAGAATTCAGCACCACCAAACCAGCTTTACAACAAATGCTAAAGGAACTTCTCTAGGCAGGAAACACAAGAGAAGGGGAAGAACTACAACAAGAAACCAACACAATTATGAAAATGGTAATAGGAACATACATACCAATAATAAACTTAAATGTAAATGTATTAAATGCTCCAACCAAAAGACATAGACTGGATGTATGGATACAAAAACAAGACTCATATATATGCTGTCTACAAGAGAGCCAATTCAGACCTATGGACACATACAAACCGAAAGTGAGGGGATGGAAAAACATATTCCATGCAAATGGAAATCTAAAGAAAGCTGGAGTAGCGATACTCATATCATAAAAAATAGACTTAAAAATAAAGACTATTACAAGAAACTAAGAAGAACACTACATAATGTTCAAGGAATCAATCCAAGAAGAAGATAGAACAATTATAAATATTTATGCACCCAACATAGGAGCACCACAATAAATAAGGCAAATGCTAACAGCCATAAAAGGGGAAATTGACAGTAACACAAAAATAGTAGGGGACTTTAAAACCCCACTTTCACCAAAGGACAGATCATCCAAAATGAAAGCAAATAAGGAAAAACAAGCTTTAAATGACACATTAAGCAAGATGGACCTGAAGTATATTTATAGGACCTTCCATCCAAATACAACAGAATACACTTTCTTCTCAAGTGCTCTAAGAACATTCTCCAGGATAGATATTATCTTGGGTTACAAATCAAGCCTTGGTAAATTTTAAAAAATTGAAATAGTATCAAGTATATTTTCTGACCACAGCGCTTTGAGACTAGATATCAATTACAGGGAAAAAAACTGTGAAAAATACAAACACATGAAGGCAAAACAATAAACTACTAAATAACCAAGAGAGCAATGAAGAAATCAAAGAGGAAATAAAAAAATAACTAGAAACAAATGACAATGAAATCATGGTGACCCAAATGCTATGGGATGCAGCAAAAGCAGTTCTAAGAGAAGTTTATAGGAATACAGTCCTACCTCAACAAAAAAGAAACATCTCAAATAAACAACCTAACCTTACACCTAAAGCAATTAGAGAAAGCAGAACAAAAAACCCAAAGTAAGCAGAAGGAGGGAAATCATTAATATCAAAACAGAAATCAACGAAAAAGAAATGAAGAAACAATAGCAAAGGTCAATAAAACTAAAAGCTTGTTCTTTGAGAAGATAAACAATATTGATAAACTATTAGCCAGACTCATCAAGAAAAAAAAGGAGAAGACTCAAATCAACAGAATTAGAACTGAAAGTAACAATAGACACTACATAAATACAAAGGATCATGAGAGATCACTACAAGCAACTATATGCCAATAAAATGGACAACCTGGAAGAAATGGACAAACTCTTAGAAAACCACAATGTCCTGAGACAGAACCAGGAAGAAATAGAAAATATAAACAGACCAATCACAAGCACTGAAATTGAAACTGTGATTAAAAATCTTCCAACAAACAAAAGCCCTGGACCAGGTGGCTTCACAGGTGAATTCTATCAAACATTTAGAGAAGAGCCAACACCTATCCTTCTCAAACTCTTCCAAAATATAGCAAAGGGAAGAACACTCCCAAACTCATTCTATGAGGCCACCATCACCCTGATACCAAAACCAGACAAAGATGTGACAAAAAAAGAAAACTGCAGGCCAATATCCCTGATGAACTTAGATGCAAAAATCCTCAACAAAATACTAGCAAATAGAATCCAACAGCACATTAAAGGGACCATACATCAAGTGGGGTTTATCCCAGCAGTGCAAGGATTCTTCAATATATGCAAATCAAACAATGTGATACTCCATATTAACTAATTGAAGGATAAAAACCATATGATCATCTCAACAGATGCAGAAAAAGGTTTTTTTTTTCAAAATTCAACACCCTTTTATGATAAAATCCCTCCAGCAAGTAGGCAGAGAGGGAACTTACCTCAACATAATAAAGGTCATATATGACAAACCTACAGCCAACATCATTCCCAATGGTGAAAAATTGAAAACATTTCCACTAAGATCAGGAATAAGACAAGGTTACCCTCTCTCACCACTATTATTCAACATAGTTTTGGAAGTTTTAGCCACAGATATCAGAGAAGAAAAAGAAATAAAAGGAATCCATATTACAAAAGAAAAAGTAAAACTGTCACTGTTTACAGATGAAATGATACTATATATAGAGGATCCTAAAGATGCTAACAGAAAATTACGAGAGCTAATCAATGAATTTGGTAAAGTAGCAATATATCAAATTAATGCACATAAATCTCTTGCATTCCTATACACTACTGATGAAAAATCTGAAAGAGAATTTAAGGAAACACTCCCATTTACCACTGCAACAAGAAGAATAATATACATGGGAATAAACCTACCTAAGGAGACAAAAGACCTGTATGCAGAAAACTATAAGACACTGATGAAAGAAAATAAAGATGATACAACCAGATGGAGAGATATAACATGTTCTTGGATTGGGAGAATCAACATTGTGAAAATGACTCTACTACTCAAAGCAATCTACAGATTTAATGCAATCACTCTCAAACTACCAGTGGCATTTTTCTCGGAACTAGAACAAAAAATTTTACAATTTGTATGGAAACACAAAAGATCCAAATAGCCAAAGCAATCTTGAGAAAGAAAAACGGAGCTAGAGGAATCAGGTTCCCTTACTTCAGACTATACTACAAAGCTACAGTAATCAAGACTTCATGGTACTGGCACAGAAACAGAAATATAGATCAATGGAACAGGATAGAAATCCAGAGGTAAACCCACGCACATATGGTCACCTTCTCTTTGATAAAGGAGGCAAGAGTATCCAATGGAGAAAAGACAGCCTTTTCAATAAGTGGTGCTGGTTAAACTGGACAGCTACATGTAAAAGAATGAAATTAGAACACTTCCTAAAACCATACACAAAAATAAACTCAAAATGTCTTTGAGACCTAAATGTAAGGCCAATCACTATAAATCTCTTAGAGGAAAACATAGGCAGAAAACTCTATGACATAAATCACAGCAAGATGCTTTTTGACCTACCTCCTGACAAAGGGAAATATGAACAAACAAATGGGACCTAATGAAATTTAAAAACTTTTGCACAGCAAAGGAAACCATAAACATGTTGAAAAGACAACCCTGAGAACGACAGAAAATATTTGCAAATGAAGCAACTGACAAAGGATTAATCTCCAAAAT
>NC_041234.1:71321243-71350502 GCF_002837175.3 Physeter macrocephalus | reverse complement strand
AGAATCAACATTGTGAAAATGACTCTACTACTCAAAGCAATCTACAGATTTAATGCAATCACTCTCAAACTACCAGTGGCATTTTTCACGGAACTAGAACAAAAAATTTTACAATTTGTATGGAAACACAAAAGATCCAAATAGCCAAAGCAATCTTGAGAAAGAAAAACGGAGCTAGAGGAATCAGGTTCCCTTACTTCAGACTATACTACAAAGCTACAGTAATCAAGACTTCATGGTACTGGCACAGAAACAGAAATATAGATCAATGGAACAGGATAGAAATCCAGAGGTAAACCCACGCACATATGGTCACCTTCTCTTTGATAAAGGAGGCAAGAGTATCCAATGGAGAAAAGACAGCCTTTTCAATAAGTGGTGCTGGTTAAACTGGACAGCTACATGTAAAAGAATGAAATTAGAACACTTCCTAAAACCATACACAAAAATAAACTCAAAATGTCTTTGAGACCTAAATGTAAGGCCAATCACTATAAATCTCTTAGAGGAAAACATAGGCAGAAAACTCTATGACATAAATCACAGCAAGATGCTTTTTGACCTACCTCCCGACAAAGGGAAATATGAACAAACAAATGGGACCTAATGAAATTTAAAAACTTTTGCACAGCAAAGGAAACCATAAACATGTTGAAAAGACAACCCTGAGAACGACAGAAAATATTTGCAAATGAAGCAACTGACAAAGGATTAATCTCCAAAATGTACAAGCAACACATGCAGCTCAATATAAAAAAAACAAACAACTGAATCCAAAAATGGGCAGAAGACCTAAATAGACATTTCTCCAAAGAAGATACACAGATTGCCATACAACACATGAAAGTATCCTCAACATCACTGATCATTAGAGAAATGAAAATTAAAACTACAATAAGGTATCACCTCACAACAGTCAGAATGGCCATCATCAGAAAATCTCCAAACAATAAATGTTGGAGAGGGTGTGGGGAAAAGGGAACCCTCTTGCTCTGTTGTTTGGGATGTAACTTGATGCAGCCACAATGGAGAACAGTATGGAGGTTCCTACAAAAACTAAATATAGAAGTGCCATATGACCCAGCAATCCCACTATTGGGCATATACCCGGAAAATCCATAATTCAAAAAGAGTCATGTACCACAGTGTTCATAGCAGCACTATTTATAATAGTCAGGACATAGAAGCAACCTAAGTGTCCATTGACAGATGAATGGTTAAAGATTTGGCACATATATACAATGGAATATTACTCAGCCATCAAAAGAAATGAAGTTGAGTTATTTTTAGTGAGGTGGATGGACCTAGAGTCTGTCATACAGAGTGAAGTAAGTCAGAAAGAGAAGAACATATACCGTATGAAAATACAAATATATGGTATCGAAAAAAAAAAGATTCTGAAGAACCAAGGGGCAGGACAGAAATAAAGACACAGGAATAGAGAATGGACTTGAGGACATGGGCAGGGGGAAGGGTAAGCTGGGATGAAGTGAGAGAGTAGCATGGACATATATGCACTACCAAGTGTAAAATAAATAGCTAGTGGGAAGCAGCTGCATAGCACAGGGAGATCAGCTTGATTCTTTGTGACCACCTAAATGGGTGGGATATGGAGTGTTGCAGGGAGACACAAGAGGCCAGGGATATGGGGACACATGTATACATAAAGCTGATTCACTTTGTTATACAGCAGAAAGTAACACACCATTGTAAAGCTATTATACTCCAATCAAGATGTTAAAAAAAAAAAACCTGTACTAAAACGAAAAAAAAAAAAATAAAGAAATAAAAAATCATGAAAGAAGTCAGACAGAAAAAACACCTTACCTATAGAGGGATAAAGATAAGATTTATATCTGGTTTCTCCTCATAAACTATGCAAGCAAGAAGAGAGTGAGTGAAATATTTGAAGTATTGAGATAAATAAACCACTGAATTCGAATTCTGTACCCTGTGAAATTATCCTTCCAACGTGAAGGAGAAATACTTTCTTGGACAAACTAAATTGAGGGAATTTGTTGCCAGTATTCCAGGCTTGCAAGGAATATTAAAGAAGTTCTTTAGAGAGAAGGAAAGTAATATAGTTCAGGAACTTGGATCTACACAGAAAAAAATGATCCTTACAGAAGGAAAAAATGAAGGTAAAATTAACAATTTACTTTTCTTTTTCTTAATTGATCTAACAGATAACAGTTTGTTCAAAAATAATAGCTACAATATATTTGATTATGTATGCTTATATGTAAGTAAAATTAATGACATCAAGGATACCAAGGATAAGACAGCAGAATTAGGATTATTTGTTATTATAAGTACTCCTACTACCCATGGATGATATAGTGTTATTTGAAAATGGACTTAGGTTAGCTGTAAATGTGTATTTCACATATGAAGGCAACCACCAAAAAAAGAGTTATAACTGACATGCTAATGTCAGAGAAAAAGCAGAACTTACAAAATGCTCAATTATTATAACAAACGGCAGAAAAAGTGTGGAAGATAAAAATAGAAACAAAGAACAAGGACAACAAATACAAGACAGTAATGAATATGATAAATATTAATTTAACTGCATCTATACTAGCTGTCAATGTGAATGGACTAAATGCACCAATTAAGGCAGAGATTGTTAGAGTGGTTCAAAAAGCAAGACCTAAAAGAAACCCAATTTAAATATAAAGACATTTATACATTAAAAGTAAATGGATGGATAAAAATTAACATGCTACACCAATCAAAATAAGGAGTAACTATATTAACTTCATACAAAGCAGGCTTCTAAATAAGGAAAGTTGTCAAGGATAAAGAAGGACATTACATAATGATAAAGGGATTGATTCTTTTATTAGACATAATAATCCATAATGCACCTAACTAAAGAGATCAAACTAGGTGAGGCAAAATCTTAGAATTGCAAGGAGAAATAGATGCATCCACTATAATAGCTGGAGATCTCAAAAGTCCTCTATCAGAAATAAACAGATCCAGCACAAAAGTTAACTCAAAATGGATCACAGACCAAAATATAAAATGCAAAATGAGTAAACTCCTAGATGATAATATAGAAGAAAACCTTAGATGACTTTAATATGGCAATGACTTTTTAGATACAACACCAAAAGCTCAATCCATGAAAGAAATAACAGGTAAGCTGGACTACACTAAAATAAAAAACTGCTGTTCTGTGAAAGACAAGGTCAAGAGAATAAGAAGACACCACAAGCTGGGAGAAAATACTTGCAAAAGGCATACCTGATTAATAACTGTTATCCAAAATATACAGAGAAGTCTTAAAACTGAACAATAAGAAAACAAACAACATGATTTGCAAATGATGCTACTGACAGAGGACTAATATCCATAATATACAAACAACTCACACAGTTTAATATCAAAAAGACAAACAACCATATTAAAAGGAGGCAGAAGACCTAAATAGACATTTCTCCAAAGAAGACATACAGATGGCAAAGAGGCACATAAAAAGATTCTCAATATCCCTGATAATCAGAGAAATGCAAATCAAACTATAGTGAGGTATCACCTCACACCAGTCAGAAAGGCCATCATTAAAAAGTCTACAGGGGACAGCCACTATGAAGAACAGTATGGAGGTTCCTTAAAAAATTAAAAATAGAGTTACTGTATGATCCTTCAATCCCACTCCTTTGCATATATCTGGAGAAAACTCTAATTCAAAAAGATACATACACCCCAATATTCATAGCAGCACTATTTACAATAGCTAGGACATTGAAGCAACCTAACTATCCATCAACAGATGAATGGATGAAGATGTGGTATATATATACAATGAACTATTACTCAGCCATTTAAAAAAATGAAATAATGCCATTTGCAGCAACATGGGTGGACCTGGAGATTATCATACTAGGTGAAGTAAGTCAGAGAGAGAAAGACAAATATCATATGGTATCACTTAAATGTGGAATCTAAAAAATGGTACAAATGTAACTTTTAGTTACAAAACAGAAATAGACTCACAGACATAGAGAACAAACTTATGGTTACCAAAGGGGATAGTGGGGGATAGGGGGAGATAAATTAGGAGTTTGGGATTAACATAAACTACTACTATATATAAAATAGGTAAACAACAAGGACTTATTATATAGCACATTGAACTATACTCAATATCTTATAATAACTTATAATGGAAAAGAATCTGAAAAAGAATATATATATAAATATAAACCAATCACTTTGCTATACACTTGAAACTAACACAACATTGTAAGTAAACTATACTTCAATAAAAAATAAATAATTAAAGATGAGAAAATAAATAAATAAATAAAGATGTGCCAAAAACCTCAACAGGCACCCAGCAGAGAAGATAAATGGAAAATAAGCATATAAAAACATTCTAAACAGCATATGTCATAAGGAAAATGCAAATTTAAACAACAGTGAGATACCAGTATATATCTGTGAAAAATGTTATATCCCATACACTAACAACACCGAATGCTGGGAGGATGTAGAATAACATAGATTCTCATTCATTGCTGGTGAGAATGCAAAATGGTACAGCCACTTTGGAAGACAGTTTGGTGGTTTCTTACAAAACTAAAATACTCCTACCTTATGATCTAGTAATCATGCTTCTTGGTATTTACTCAAAGGATTTGAAAATTTATGTCCACAGAAAAACCTGCATATCAATTTTTATAGCAGTTTTATTCATAATTGCCAAGTCTTGGAGTGACCCAAGATGTCCTTCAGTAGGTGAATGGATAAATAAATTATAGTACATCCAGATGATGGAATATTATTCAGTGCTAAAAAAGAAATGAGTCATGAAACAAACATTGAGGAACTTAAATGCATATTACAAAATAAAAGTAGACAAACTGAAAATGCTACATACTGTATTATTCCAACTAGAAGACATTCTGTAAAAGGAAAAACTATGGAAAGAATAAAGACATCAGTGTTTGTCAGGGGATGGAGGGGTGGAAGGGTAAACAGGTGGAGCACAAAGGACCTTTAGGGCAGTGAAAACACTCTACATCATGCCACTATGGTGGGTAACATGTCATTATACATTTGCCCAAACCCGTAGAGTGTACAATACCAAGAATGAAACTTAATATACAGTATGGACTTTGGGTGACTATGGTTGGTCAATATAGGTTCATCAATTGTAATACATGTATCAATTTGATTGTGGATGTTGACAATGGGAGCAGGTGTGGAGGCAAGGAGTATGCAGAAACTCTCTGTATCTTCTTAAATATTGTTGTGAATCTAAAACTTCTCTTAAAAATAGCCTTGGGCTTCCCTGGTGGTGCAGTGGTTGAGAGTCCGGCTGCCGATGCAGGGAACACGGGTTCGTGTCCCAGTCCAGGAAGATCCCACATGCCATGGAGCAGCTAGGCCCATGAGCCATGGCCGCTGAGCCTGCGCGTCCGGAGCCTGTGCTCCACAAGGGGAGAGGCCACAACAGTGAGAGGCCCGCGTACCACAAAAAAAAAAAAAAAAAAAAAAATAGCCTTAATAAAAAAGGCAACCCATGGAATGGGAGAAAATATTTGCAACTCATATATCTAATAAGATATGAGTGCCAGAATATATAGATAACTCTTAAAGCTCAACATCAAAAAAATTAAAAGACAAATACCATGATATCACTTATATGTGGAATCTAAAATATGACACAAATGAACTTATCTATGAAACAGACTCACAGACATAGAGAACAGACTTGTGGTTTCTCTGGGTTGGGGTGTGTTTGATTGGGAGTTTGAGATTAGCAGATGCAAACTATTACATACAGAATGAATAAACAACAAGGTCCTACTGTATAGCACAAGGAACTATATTCAATATCTTGTGATAAACCATAATGGAAAAGAATATGAAAAAGAATGTATATATATATAACTGAATCACTTTTCTTTACAGCGGAAATTAACACAACATTGTAAATCAACTATGCTTGAATAAAATAAGTTTTAAATGGGTAAACTAATAGACATTTTTCCAAAGATAATATACAAATGGCCAATAAGTTAATAAAAAGATACACAATATCACTAATAATTAAGGAAATGCAAATCAAAATTACAATGAAATGCCACATCACACACATTGAGATGGATACTGTCAAAAATTAAAAAAAAACGAAAGACAGAAAATTGCAAGTATTGGCAAGGATGTGGAGAAATTGGGAACCTTGTGCCTGCTGGAGATAATGTAAAATAGTATAAATGCTGTGAACAAAAAGTACAACAGTTCCTCAAAAATTAAAAATAGAATTAACCTATGGTCCCCAAATTCTGCTTCTGAGTGTATACTGCAAAAGAAATGAAAGCAGGATCTTAAAGTATTTGTACATCCATGTTTATAGAAGCATTTATTCACAATAGCTAAAAGGTGGAAGCAACCTAAGTGTTCATGGATGGATGAATGTATAAGCCAAAGGTGGTCTATACATACAATAGAATATTATTCAGCTTTGCAAAGGAAGAAAATGTTGACACATTCTCAATATGGATGAAACTTAAGGACTTATGCTAAATGAAACAAGCCACTCACAAGACAAATACTGTACGATTCCACTTTTATGAGGTATTTAGATGAGCAAAATAATAGAGAATGAAAATAGAATAATAGTTGCCAGGGTCTGGGGGTGGGGTAACCAGAAATTATTTTTTAATGGGCACAGATCTTCAATGTTGCAAGATGAAGCATCTGTTGGAAATGAATAGTGGTTATGGTTGCATGACAATATGAATGTACTTAATACCACTGAACTCTACATTTTAAAATGATACAGGTAATAAATTTTGTGTTATATGTGTTTTAGCACAATTAAAAAGTTGAAAAACAATAAATTCTAAATAAAAACATTAACAGATCAAAAGAAAAAAATGGGTGTTCCCCACTAGCAGAAATACTCTGCAAGAAATACTAAGGGAGTTTTTCAGGATACATTGAAAAGACAGTTGACAGAAATTAGTATCCACACAAAGAAATAAAGAGCACTAAGAAAGACAACTACATAGGTAAATATAAAAGACAGTATAAATGCAATTTTTTGTAACTTTTTTCTTCTCCTACATGATTTAAAAAGACAAATGCATAAAGCAATAATGATAAAACTGTGTTTATGGGTTTGTTTATAAAGATGTCATTTTATAAAAATAAAGCATAATGAGGGCAGAAGGAATGTAGCTACATTGGATCAAATATTCTGCATGCTATTGAAATTAATTAATTTAGTATTAATATGCACTACTTTATTTTAAATTAAGGTACTAATTTTAATCTCAAAGGCAACTTCTAAAAATAACTCAAAATATACTAAAATGAATTACAAGCTACACTGCAAAATGTATTTTAAGACCAAAAGGACAGAAAGGAAGAGTAGAGAAAGAAGGGCTTAAGATATATAGAAAACAAAGTAACAAAGTGGTGAATATATCCTAAATTTTGAGTAATAACATTATTTGTACTCCAATCAAAAACTGATATTGGCAGACTAGTTAAATAGCATGATTCAGTTACATGCTGTCTTTAAGAGGCAGACTTTAGATTCAAGACATAAAAATGTTGAAAGAAATAAGGATGGTAAAAGATCATGCAAACTTTAACCAGAAAATATCTGGAATGCCTATAATAATTTCAGACAAAATACACATTAAGAAAAAAAATTGTTACTAGAGATAAAATGGAACATTTTATGATGATAAAAGGCTATTTCCATCAAGAAGGTATATTAACATAAAAACTAATATCATATTTCCAATATATATTAAACAAAACCTGAAAGAATTGAAAGGAAAACAGACAACTTAACAAAAATAAGTGAAGAATTTAATTCCCCACTTCCATTAATGGATAGAACATCCAGGTAGTCAATCTACAAGGGAATAAAAGACCTAAAGCATCATAACTCCATTAGAACTAACAGACATGTATAGAACACTCCATTCAACACCAGCAGAATATTTGTTCTTCTCAAATGCAATAGGTACGTTCTCCAAGGTAGACCATATTCTAGAGCAGAGCAGGCCTCAATACCTTTAAAGGGATTTAAATCAAACAATGGAATTAAAATAGAAATCAACAATAGAAGGAGAGTTCAGGTTCAAGATGGTGCTATAGGAAGATATTTAACTCACCTCCTCCCATGGACACACTGAGTCTACAGCTACATATGGAACAATTTCCTCTTAGAAAAACCTAAAGGCTGGCTGAGTGATGACTACACATCAGGCAAATAGATACAGGCAAGCTAAAATTAAAAATATGGAAAAAGATGTATCATGTAAACATTAACTGAAGGAAAGGAGAAATGGTTATTTAATATCAGATAAAGTAGACTTTAGAGCAAAGAATTCCCACAGAAATAGAGGAATCTTATAAAATTATAAAAAGATCAAACTACCAAGAAGACATAGCAATCTTGAATGTGTATTCACCATATGACATACCTGAAAAATATAGGAAGCAAAAAACTGATAAAACTGAAAAGAGAAATAGACAAATTCAAAATTATAGTTGGAGGTTTCAATACATCTCTTGATAGACCAACTAGACAGATAATCAGCAAAGACGTAGAACCCAACAACATCATTAACAGGATCTTATTGACATTTACACAACACTTCACTCAGCAAGAGCAGAATACACATTCTTTTCAAGTGCCCATGAAACATATGCAAGATTGATCATAACCTGGGCTTCAAAACAAATCTCAGCAATTTAAGAAGAATTGAAATCATACAGAGTGTATTCTCAGACCAAAAAGAATCAAATTATAAATTAATAAGAGAAACATAACAAGAATAACTTCAAACAGCTGGAAACAAACCACACTATTCTAAATGATTCAATGGGTCAAAGAGGGACTCTCAAAGGAAGTAAAAAAAACATTGAAATGGATGAAAATAAAAATACAACATATCTAAATTTGGGGGACATGGTGAAAGCAGCATGCAGATAGATATCATTAGCATTAAATACTTACATTAGAAAAGGGGGAAAGTCCCAAATCAATAACCTAAGCTCCCATTTCAAAAGCTTTAAAAAAGGAGCAGAATAAACTCAAAGCCAGCAGAAAGAAGGATATAATAAAGATAAAACCACAACTCACCCAATATGAAATGGATAATTTGAATACTCTTATACATAGTAAGAAAATTTATTTTGTAATTTAAATCTTCCAAAAAAGGAATCTCCTATGCCCAAATGGTTTCATTGGGGATTTCTGTCAAACATTTAAAGAAGAATTAACATCAATTATTCCAGACAATAGAAGAGGAAGACACAATCCCCAATTCAGTTTATGAAGCTAGTATTACCTTAATACCAAAATAAAAGACAATAAAAAAGAAAAAGATAAAGACCAACGTCCTTCATGAATATAGATGCAAAAATCCTTAAGAGAATATTCACAAACAGAATTCAGCAATATATAAAAATAATTATGCATTATGACCAAGTGCACTTTATTTCTGGGTTTCAGTGATGTTTCAATAATTTAAAATTATTCATTGTAATTCATATTAACAAGCTAAAGAAGAAAAATCACATGATCATGTCAACTGATACAAGGAAACATTCAATATCCATTCATGGTAACAACCCTCTGAATATTATGAATAAAGTGGATTTCCTCGGGTTGAAAGAGAATCTACAAAAATTCTTCAGCTTATGTTATAATGAATGTTTTCCCCTTGTAATCAAGAACAAGCAAAAGATATCCATTTACATCACTCTTATTCAAGATAGTGCTTGGTGTTCTCAGCAGTGCAATAAAACAACAAATGGTGCTGGAACAACTGGATTAGGGAAAATAATATTAATCTCAGCCTACACCTCACACCTTATAAAAATGGACTCAATGCATCATGAACTTAAATGTAAAACATGAAACTATTAGAAAAAATAAGAAAAGTTACAGTTAATAGAAGATGAATAAGTTTAGAGCTCTGCTGTACAATATAGTGCCTATAGTTAATATTACATTGCTGTGCACTGAAAAACTTGTGAATATATCTCATGCTAAGTGTCCTTAACACACACACATGCACACACACACAAAATAAGGGGACACAAGAAATCTTTTGGAGGTGATACATATGTTTACTACCTTGATTGTAGTAACGGTATCACAGGTGCATGTATATGTCCAAACTCACCAAAATGTGTAAAATAAATACATGCGACCTTTTGTATATTAAGTACATGTCAATAAAATGGAAGAAAGGAAATAAAAGAGATTTTTGAGACCTAAGGCTAAGCAAAGAGTTTTTAGACTTGATATCAAAACACAATCCATAAAAATAAAAATTGGTAAACTGGGCTTAATCAGAATTAAAAACTTTTGCTCTGTAAAAGACTATAAAGAGGAGGAAAAAACTAGCTACAGAGTGGGAGAAAATATTTGTAAATCACATATCTCATATAGGACTACCATCCAGTATATATATACGTAACTCACAAAGCTCAATAGTTAAGAAGTAAACAAGCCAATTAGAACATAGGCAAACGACACAAACACATTTCACCAAAGAAGATGTACAGATGGCAAATAAGCACATAAAAATTTGTTCACTATCATTAACCATTAGGAAAATGCAAATTAAGCTATAATGAGATACCTCTACACACTTATCTGAATGACTACACTAAAGATTAGTGACAACACCAAATACTGGTGAGGATGTGGAGAAACCAGATCATTATGCATTACTGGTAGGAATGTAAAATGGTATAGACATCCTGGTAAACAATTTGACAATTTCTTTAAAAAGGTATGCAAACTACCATACAACTTTAGCAACACACTCATATGTATTTATCCCAGAGAAACAAAGACAATTGTTCACACGAACCCCGTACATCAATATTTATAGCAGTCTTATTCGTAAGAGCTGAAAACTGGAAACAACCCAAATGCTTTTCAATGGGTAAATGGTTAAAAAAAAATACTCAAAACTGTGATACATCCATTTCATGCTGTTATGAGCTGAATCATGTTCCTACAAACCGGTATGTTGAAATCTTAAGCCCCCAGGACCTCAGAATGAGATTGTATTTAGATATGAAATTCTTACAGGGATGGTTAAGTTAAAATGAAGTCATTAGGGTGGGCCTTAATCCAAAATGACTGGTGTTCTAAGAAGAAGAGGAAATTTGGGGGGAAAAAAAAACAAACATGCAGAGGGAATACAATGTAAAGATATAGGGAGAAAATGTTCCTCTACAAGCCAGGGAGAGAAGCCCGGAACAGATCATTCCCCTATAACTCTCAGAAGAAATCAGCACTGTGGATACCTTGATCTCAGACTTCCAGTCTCTGAAACTATAAGAAAATTAATTTCTGTTGTTTAAGTCACCCAGTCTGTGGAACTTTGTTATGGCATCCCTAGCAAACTAATACAGATTCATGATAGTTTATTTTATGTGTCAATTTGGCTAAGCCACAGCACCCAGATATTTGGTTAAATACCAGTCTAGAAGTTGCTGTAAAGATATTTTTAGATGAGATTAATATTTAAATCATTTTTCTTTGAGTAAAGCATAAAGTGGGTGGGCTTCATCAAATCAGTGGAAGCCATAAGAGAAAAAAAAGACAGGTTTTCTGAGGAAGAGGGAATTCTGTCTCCAGACTGCCTTCTGACTTAAGCTGCAACATCAACTCTTCTCTGGGTTTCCAGATTGATGGCCTACCTTGTAGATTTTGGACTTGCTAGCCTCCACAATTGTTTGAGCCTTAAAATCTCTCTCTGTCCTCCACCCCCCCCCACATATATATCCTATTGGTTTTGTTTCACTGGGGAACTCTAATTAGTACACATATAAAATTACTGAGTTATAAAAATAAATGAGCTATTGCAACAACCTGGATGAATCACCAGAGAACAATACTGAGTTAAAAAAAAAAAGCCAATTCCAAAAGTTCCCTATGGTATAATTTTATTTATATAACGTTCTTGAAATGACAATAGTATAGCAATGGAGAACAGATTAATAGTTACCAGAGTTTAAGTTTCTTTTTCTTTCAAAAAGAAAGTGGATGTGGCTATAAAAGGGTAAGACAAAGATTCTTATGGTAATTAAAATGTCTTATATGTTGACTATATTAATATTAATATCCTAGTTATGATATTGTACTATAGAATTATACCACTGGAGGAAAATGGGGATGAGTACATAGAATCTTTCCATATTTTTTCTTAAGGCTGTATTGAATCTACAATTATCTTAAAATTTTAATTTATTTTAAATATCCATTATGTTTCTGTACAACAGCAATGAATAATTCATTGAATTAAAAAAAGCATCCAATTTATAAAACATCAACAATATGAACTACTAAGGAATAAATTTACCAAATTAAGTGCAAATATTGTATGCTGAAAATGCCAAAAAATTATTGAAATGAATTAAGGATTACATAAATAAATGATATAAAGTGCCATATTCATTCACTAAAATACTTAATGTTGTTAAGATGGCATTACTCCCAAATCCCAGCTGCTAGATTTTTGTAGAAATTGACAAGGTGATCCTAAAATTTATGTGAAATTGCAAGCAATTTAAAATAGCCAAAACAATCTTGAAAAACAAGAACAAAGTGAAAGAATCACACATCCCAACTTTAAATCTTGCCATAAATCTACAGTAATCAAGGCAGTCTGATACTGGCATAAAGGTGAAATTAGATCAATGGAATAGAAATGAGAATCTAGAAATAAGTCCATACGTATATGGCCAGTTGATTTTCACCAAGGGTCCTGAATTCATTCAATGGGGAAAAGAATGATCTTTTCAAGAAATGATGCTGTGACAACTGGATAGCTACATGCAAAAGAATGATGTTGGAGCCTACTTTACATTATATATACAAGTTTACTCAAAATGCATCAGAGATCTAAGCAAAAGAGCTAAAAATATAAAACTCTTAGAAGAAAACATAGGAGTAAGTCTTGACGAGCTTGGGTTAGATAATGTTTTCTTAGATACAACACCAAAAGCACAACCACTGCAACAACAAAAGATAAATTAAATCTTATCAAAATTAAAAACATTGATATAAATGATACCATCAAAAAAGTGAAAAGACAACACAGATGGGCAAAATTATGCAGAAACATATATTGGATAAGGAAACTATATCAAGAGTATATGAAGAAATCTTGCAGTTTAATAATGCAAAGACAAATAACACAATTTTAAAAATGGGCAAATAATCTGAACAAGTATTTCTCCAAAGATGATATAAAAATGAAAACAAGCACATTAGAAGGGTGTGCAACATCATTATCCATCAGGGAAAAGCAAATCAAAACCACACTGAAATAAAAGTTCACACCCTACAGAATGTTTCAAATCAAAAGACAGACAATAACAAGTGTTGACCAGGATGTGGAAGAATTCAAATCCTCGTATACTGCTGGTGGGAATGCAAAATGTAGCTGCTGTGGAAAATACCTGGCACTTCCTACAGAGGTTAAACATAGAATTTAACCTTATGATCCAGCAACTTTTCTCCTACGTACGTACCTGAGAGAAGTAAAAACATATGTCCTCTCAAAATTTTGCACACAAATGTTCAAAGCAGCATTATTCATTAGTTCAAAAGGGAACAACTGATAAATGAATAAACAATGTGTGTGTGTGTGAGCACATGCACGCAGTGGTTATAAAATGAATCAAGGCCATAAAAAGGAATGAATTACTGATTCTTGCTACAACATTCATGAACCTTGAAAACATTATGCAAATTGATAGAAGCCACATATCACATGATTCAATTTATTTGAAATGTACAGAGAAAGTAAATCAAGTAGAAATAGAAAAGTAAATTAGAGGTTGCCTAAAGCTGTATGGGAGGGTAAAAATGACTATTAATAGGTATACTGTTTCTTTTTGGGGTGATGAAGATGTTTTAAATTAGATTGTAATGGGAATTCCCTGGTGGCACAATGGTTAAGAATCCGCCTGCCAGTGCAGGGGACATGGGTTCGAGCCCTGGTCTGGGGAGATCGCACATGCCAAAGAGCAACTAAACCCGTGCACCACAACAACTGAGCCTGCACTCTAGAGCCCGTGAGCCACAGCTACTCAGCCTGTGAGCTGCAGCTACTGAAGCCCGGGAGCATAGAGCCCATGCTCCGCAACAAGAGAAGCCACCGCAATGAGAAGCCCACACACCACAACAAAAAGTAGCCCCAGCTCACCCCAACTAGCGAAAGCCTGCGCAGCAACGGAGACCCAACACAACCAAAAATTAAATAAATAAATAAATAAAATTAGATTGTGATGGTGATTGTACAACTCTGTGAATAACAAATCTGTTTAGTTATATCATTGAATCATACCCTTTTAATAGATGAATTTTATGATACTTGAATTATATCTCCTCAAAGGTGGTGCCACAACTAAGACCTGACGCAGCCAAATAAATAAATAAATAAAATATTTTAAAAATCAAAACTAAAGTATAATTTAAAAATTAGAAACAATATTTTTGGATAGTTTTTTGTTGTTTTTCTTATTTCATAACATCCGGATCCTGTTTTCCAACAGTACTTGGATTAATTCTTTACTTCTCTACTCCATTCATTGAGGTTATATTACCCATTGGTAATGCAGTTAATTTCTCCTTTTATTGTTTGTATTCCATCTTGGGTTCCCCCCCATCCTGGTTGATTTTAATTCTTTATCTACTTTTGGTGTCTTTGAAATGTTAACGTTGTTCTGAAAGTTAATATTATATAAAAAGTTATACTCAGAGACACATCACTAACCTCCACTTTATCCCTTCAAAAATGTTCACATTCCTCAATATTTACACCTCATTCCCTCTTAGCCTATGTTAGGTAACTCATCTCTTTAGTTTCTGGCTTGTCCTTCCTGTATATCCTTTTTTGAACAAATTAACATATATGTGTATATTTCCTCATACATCCTGCTTATGAAATTTAGCAAATCATAAACACTTTCTGGATGTTGCCCTTTTTCACTTAGCATATTTTGGAAACAGAGCTATTTCTTATTCTTATTTTACACCTTATAGTCATCCATTTCAAAGCTATACTTAGGTTCATTCAACCACTCTTCCATGTTTTTTTCTCATATTTTAAAATTACAAACAATGTTGCAAAGAACAACTTTGTATATATGTATTTTCATAACATTCGATGAGTAGTTCCAGAGAAAATTCCTATAACTGGAATTGCTGGCTCAAAGGGCAAGTATATATAAAATGTTCTTAGGTATTGCCAGATTCTTCTCCTGAAATGCTGTACTTGTTTTCTTTCCCATTAACAGCACATGAAAGTTGTTTTCCCACAGCATCACCAGCAGAATGTGTTTTCATAGCTTTAAATTTTCACCAATCTGACATGTAATAAATGGTATTTCAGCATTTTTTTAATTTGCATTTCTCTAATGATGAGTGAACTTGAAAAATTTTTGTATATTTAAGAGTAGTTTTACATCTTTTTGTCTGAATTGTATATTTACTTTTCTTCCCTATTTTCTATCTGCTTTGATAATTGCTTTTCCTTGGTAGTAGCATTTTATAAAGTGTCACAGTCCTCATATTCAGGATTTTGTTCTAATTCAGGGTGACTTTTCAGAAAAATTTGGTCAAAATACTTAAGGCTTCAGAAAATTGTACTCTAGGTCCATTATTTTATATTACAGTTAAAATATTTAGAATTGTTAAGTCTTACCTATAAGAATTATTCCTCACTGCTTTAGTCATTATGGTAGCTATTTCCTGGGCAGTTTTCAAATCTATAACGTTTCCGTTTTAAGCTTCTGTTTCTGCAGAATTTTACAAAATGACTAAAACTGGTCTCTCTGGAAACCCACTTAGCATTTAGTTGTAAACTCTACCAGAAATTCTAAATAGTGTTTGTGGGGGGAGTAAATAGGATAATAACCTTATATGCAAAGAGTAGTTTGTGAAGAAAGAGAGATGACAGATGAGAAACTTTGGAGGATCTAGCAAAATGCTAGTTGAATCTAACAAAATTAATTGCTTCCAATATCAATGTGTTCTTCCCTTCATGACAAAATAGATCCAAACCTTTCAAAGTTAAGTGAAACTGTTTATATTTCCAAACTGTATTATATATCATGCCACATGTGCTGTGTATTTTTCCAGCCCATATGTAACAGCAGTGTCTTTTCTTTTTCTTGAAAATTATTGTTTAATAAAATTTCAAGAGAGTGATCCAATGTCCTGGAATATTTACATTTGGTGAATAAGTATGTGCTGAGTCTCTTCAACTCTTCCTTTTTGATTGTTTAGTGAAGCAAAAGTATGTGCAGTAAAATTCACAGATATTATATTCAACAAGTCTTGAGAAATGTATGCACCTATGTTACCAACACCCCACTAAAGCATTTCTTTACACTTCTTTACACCCCACATTTCCTGTGCCTTTTTCAGTTAATCCTCTTATCCACTATTCTGATTTATATCACCATGGATTAATTTTTCCTATTCTTTACTTGTTAGACTTATTCATATCTCTTGTAATTTTATAAACTCTTATTCAATTTAAGAAATGCTTATTGAGCCTTTTCATGAACAACAGTACCAATACCACATTTGTTCTTATCTTATGTCTGTGCTATGCTTTTCATCCTTCTAGCTTCCTTGTTCCTACTTCATCACATCATGTTTTGGATGGAGAAGTACAATAACTAAAATAGCACACCTTGTTGTAATTGGAGATGAATTTGTATGATAGGAGGAGGATGCTATAAACTTTTTTGAATACAAAGCCATTGTGGTGCTGCCCATCATGTGTTGGCCTTATTTAGACTGTAGAAATACATTTGACCAGTGTCCACAGTGATCCTGAGATCTATATAATTGAGTGGTAGAATTCCAAACATGAAAGAGATATATTTTTAAATATATAAAAGATGGGAAACCTAAATGCCCATTGACAGACGAATGGATAAAAAAAGTGTGGTACATATATACAATGGAATATTACTCAGCCATTAAAAGGAACGAAATTGGGTCATTTGTAGAGACGTGGATGGATCTAGAGACTGTCATACAGAGTGAAGTAAGTCAGAAAGAGAAAAACAAATATCGTATATTAACGCATATATGTGGAACCTAGAAAAATGGTACAGATGAACTGGTTTGCAGGGCAGAAATAGAGACAGATATAGAGAACAAATGTATGGACATCAAGGGGGGAAAGTGGCCGGGTGGTTGTGGTGGTGTGATGAATTGGGAGATTGGGATTGACATATATACACTAATATGTATAAAATGGATAACTAATAAGAACATGCTGTATAAAAAAATAAATTAAAATTCAAAAATATATATATATAAAGTAATTTTTAATGATAGGAAGTACAAGACTAGGTTGGTATAAATGCATTCATCACTCAATGAACTAGAAATGATGGGAAAAATCATAAAGACTTCCTAAACACAATCAGAGCAGTTTATATCTTGAAATTGCTATTTAAACATATCCTACAACTAGAAATGCTACTCTTTGTGAACCACCAAAGCTAGAATAGAATAAATCCATGAAATGTGTCAACTGGTTAAGTCAAATAGTGCTTTGATTTGTAGTGGACAGTAGTATTTTCAGTTAAATTCATACATGTTTTGAGGCCATATCTTTGAAAATATTCAGTTAGTCTCTAAAAAAAGAAACCTAGTTTTCACATGGTTTTAGGGCTTGATGCATGCCCTTAAGTTTTTTTTATAATCCTGGTAAATAAAATAGCTGAATATTCAACTCATATCAGTAGACAAAGATGAATAAAATAATTATAAATACTATGAACAGGGCAATGTTTTTCTTGCTTGGAAATTTCTAGAACAAATGGTGTTAATCTCGAAAATTTTGAGGAAGATATGGGCTTTATACTCCATTCTAAAGTAAAGAATAATATTGCATGACAGATGGGGTTATAGAAGCATTCCCTATGTTAGAGTTTGCTTAGTGAAAGACACCGTGTAGGAAAATAAAAGATATAATAGGAGACATCGGATTTAGAGATTCATTAAGAATTTTATTGGGTCTTGGCAAGTTGCAAGTAAACTATAGTAGAAGTTGATTTTAGAAGAAGAATATGCTTTAGAAAATTTGGCTCTTTAGTAATAATGTAAAACCAAAGGTACTTGTAATTTTAGTAATCATCTTAATCCTACATCACTGTTTTTACCTCTCAGCTTTTGGTAGATTAATTTCTGTGACTTTTCTAAAATGACCTCATTGAAACTCATACATATGAAATCATAATATAATAGAAAATACAAAAGCACTGCATTGTTTTTAGAATGAAACACTGGACAAAAGCTTGTTAAAAGTGACTTTGTAACTTCTCAGGACGTGTATTTCAGTTTTGGTTTTTTTTTTTTTCGGTGGTACGCGGGCCTCTCATTGTTGTGGCCTCTCCCGTTGCGGAGCACAGGCTCCAGACGCGCAGGCTCAGCGGCCATGGCTCACGGGCCCAGCCGCTCCGCGGCATGTGGGATCTTCCCGGACCAGGGCACAAACCCGTGTCCCCTGCATCGGTAGGCGGACTCTCAACCACTGCGCCACCAGGGAAGCCCCAATATTTCAGTTTTTGATGGATAAGAAATATAGATAAAATATGGGTAAAAACATTTAAGAAAAATTGTGAAATTTTTTTGGAGGGGAGACATCATGGTTGAATGCTCCTACCATAAAATGACTAGTACATATTATGAAAAAAAGATTTTATTCAGTCTTTCATTTGTCAGAATACTAACAAACTTCTCATAATCTTACACCATGAAATACAACACCCACCCACCCCAGCTTTTGCACTTGTAGAGTGTTCAAATTATTGGTGAGGAGTCATGCAGTAGAGATCTTAGGATGTTTTCTTTGGGATAGTTAATTTTTTGTTAGTGATATACCAAGATTTTTTTCTTATTAACTCTTATGTGTATTGTGGCTCTATAATCATACCATTATTATTGTATTAGGGTCTTAAAATACAGGAAACTAGACTTAAAATTGAATTAATGATACTAGATTTTTTTCCTCTTTCCTTAATTTCTTCCTATAAAAATTGCAACTTTTATTTTGTTTCATGAGTTTTAAAAAAGATAACCAGCACTCATATATACAGAAAAAAGAAAATATGAGATAATGTTTTATAAGCATCAGCATCTATTGTGTGCCAACACTTGTATTTGTTACAAAAAGTAACTCAGTTAATCGTCAAAATAAATGCATGAAATAGGTGTTACAGAATCCATTACACAGAAGAGAAAACCGGGTCTCAGAAAATTTAAAATAAATAGTCTGGTATCTTATAGCTAACAGGTGGTGATGCCAAGAGCAGACCCAGGATTGTATGGTTCCAACAATAATTCTCTTTCTACTACACCATCCCACATTTAGAGATACTATACTTTAAATATTAATGCAGTAAATCACTTATCTTTCTTAGAGTGCTACTAAGTGTGCTGGGGGGGCACCGTGATTGAGTGCTACTATTTTATTCCTTTTTAATTCTTGCTGCTTCATGCTTCAGCTATTCTGGGTAAAATTAACTCAAATTTTTTTTTTTTGGCCGCAATAGGAATCATTTGATGAAAAACATCTTACCTTCTTTTGTTTTCTACCCTCTCTATATATCATCTTCTAGTAAAGTCTGAGATGCTGTTGCAAACTGGATAAGAGCAGAGAATCCATTTTTAAGTACTAGAGTCAAACAATTTAGTAAAAACTCTATCCCCTAAAAATTGAGTACTCTTCCTGCTTATAAATGAATGCTTTGGGAGTCTTTTAAAATAATTTATGTCAGAGGTTCATATGCTGAAAAGTTTTCATTCTATCTTGAAGCAAACTAGAGCAAAAGACCTAAAAGCAGTGTGTGGGACCCTAATGCTTGTTATATAAACTCCTTCTTTAAATAAACCTATAAAAATTTTAGTTGATCTTGACGCAATTCTTCCTGTCATGGCAAGACATAAAAATCTTCTAAGCCAGGTTTGGCAAATTTTTCCTGTAAATTCAGTAAATATTTTTCATTGTTGTGGGTCACAAAAAATCTCTACTGAACCTTTGCCACCTATACTCCTTCTCCTCCATCTTTTTATTCTTTTTCTAACCCTTCAATAGTGTAAGAAAAACAACAACAACACATTCTTAGCTAGTGGATCTTGCAAAAAACCAGGCTGCTGGCCCAATGTGGGCATGGCTCTAAACTGATGACATATTTTTCTTTTCTTTTTTAAAATCATAGACTGGGTATACCCTTAGGAAAGCAACCATCCCCATGTCTAATTACTATCAGGAAGAACAGCTCAATAGCAGTTTTGCCAAAATCAAAGTAACTGTTTAGAGTAAAAACTTCTTAGTGTTCTATAGGTGATTCTAAGCAAATTTATCTGGTAAGTTGAGATTTTCAGTTTTGTTGCTTTCTCATTCTGGTAACCTTTTTAAGGGTCTACACTACTTAAAATTAGACATATTACAGGAGTCAATTAGAGGTTATTCTAGAGTTGTATTTTCCAGAGAGAGATTAGGTTAAAATTTTTATTCTAAGTTCTTTATTGTAGAAATTTGTGGTTTCAGGGGGGAATTTTTTAATATAAATATAACTAAAATTGTTACCTATATTATGATAAAGTCTCTCACCATCCCTGCTTCACCTAACTCTAACATTTTAAATTGAATTATTGAAGTTATACCTCTCGCTAAACATCAGTCACTCTCCAGAGATTTCAGTTTCACAAATTAAGAGTCTGGTTTGGCTATCACAACTCATATTGCAGAGATGCTACATCTGACTTAGAATAGCAGTTTGTTAGAATCTCAAGATACATATCTGATCATATAATGCTCTTTAAAATATCTATCTCCTCATTGCTTAACAATTAAAATTCCAACTTATCTTATTATTTCCTGCCATTAACCCTCTTATATCTTATGCATGAGCCACACTAATCTACTCACCAATCCCTAAATATATATTCTTTTTGCCTAAAAATGACCTTTCCCAATTTCTTCATATTAAGAAAAAATATCAACTTATTTTTATTATCGTGGCACCATCTGACTGAACTAAATTTGTCATTTAAAATTGCCTAAGGGAAAAGTGATGTTTAATCAGTGAAGCTGTTGCAATACATGACACAAACTTTAAAGAAGTAGATGTTATATCTCAGCAGAGAACTCTTATCATTGACTTTTATTCTCTAGAATATCTTTTAAAACTGAAGTATAGTTGATTTACAATATTAGATAAGTCAAGACATGCCAACTTCCATGGTGGAGGGTTTTTACATAAATTCTGCTTGTGGAATCAAGGATTTGAAGTAAATGGTCTTCAAAAATTAAGCACCCATGGATAGAATAAATCATTCAAATTTCTTTTTTTTCTTTCCTTTTTTAATTTTTTGGCCATGCCATGCAGCATGCAGGATCTTAGTTCCCTGACCAGGGATTGAACCTGTGCCCCCTGGATTAGGAGTGTGGAGTCTTAACCACTGGACTGCCGGGGAACTCCTGTCATTCAAATCTCATCAGATGAAATCACAAGAAGTGGGAATTAGGTGATCGTGATTATTTACATGAGAATGGAACGTGTATTAATATCATCAGTAGTCCCTAGGTAGAAGAATGCAGAGTAATGTTATATTTTCCAAAGGTTTTCACATGTCTATGAGTTTACAACAGAAATAAACCTGGGAAAGTGTGCAGAAGCATCTGTTAAATATAAATCCCATTACATTTTCTCATAAGGCCCTTTGCCACTCTTAAACATAACAATTTATTTTTAGAAAGCAGTGCTTCAAAAGTACCATTTGGGGGCTTCAATTAAGAAGTTAAAATGCCTTTTGAGAAAGAACTGATTCACAATGTTAAGATTTATGTACAATGTGTTTGTACCATTGGAATAAGTACACTAGAGAAAGTTGCCAACATACTTCTGCAATTATATCCAAAGAAACTCTGATCTCAAAAGGGGAAGTTGGTGCCATTCCATCTCTATGTAACTACTAAGCCAATTTATTCAAAGCAAGAAACACCATTTTTACTTTAAAAGAGGAATAAACTCAAGGAAATTTAGCATCTAATGAAGTAAATGGCATTGAATCAGTGGACAATTTTAATCTAATGTCTAATTTTAACATGAGAAAAAGCAAAACTATACCATTAAATAAGGTATCTGGTATAGCAAAATATGGGTGTATATTATATCACTTATTGGTTAAATGATTACATTAGCCAAGGAGGAAAGGATGCTAGTAATGCCAAATGTTACTGGTTCCTGTGTCAATATTTTGGTTGTTGTTTAACTTGAAATTCTATACTTATATGCCACAGTGATTTAAGTAGATGTTAGGCCAGAATAGTTTTGCCCTAAACAAGGTCTTTTGACACAAGGTTGATTCCTCCCTTGACTAACATTATCTACCAAAATAAGTACTCATATAAGGATCTTAAGTTAAACTCTAAAGAATAGTTGTGCTCTGAAAATGTCAATATATATTCAAAGAGTGAAGAAAAATTTTACTCACTTCACCATTTAACATTCTGGCAATAGTTGTTTTACCAATATGCTTATTTCACCACCATTCACTCCACCCAGAAAAGCCCAAAAAAGATGGACGAAGTTATATTTTAGTTTTAAATTTGAGACTTCCTAGTACAGCAAATAAGAACTGAATGGTAATTTCTTTTAAAAATTGGTATATATACATATAGATAGATAGATAGATACATACATATATACATGCATACATGTATACATATATATGCACAAAATCTCAGGTGAATTTATAGAATATAGAGGAAATCTTAAAAGTACAAATATTTGTTATAATATACTTTTAAGAGTGGGTTATGCTACAACAGAGAAATGAGAAATGAAAATTGTCTTTTATTAACCTGAGCATTTTTTTAAGGTTCTTATTAGTTATCTATTTTGTAGATAGTAGTGTATATGTCATAGTAGTGTATATATGTCAACCCCAATCTCCTAATTCATCCCACGCCCCCTGCCTCTCCCAATATCCATATATCAAATTTCTATGTCTGTGTCTCTATTTCTGCTATGCAAATAAGTTCATCTATATCATTTTTCTAGATTCCACATATAAGCGATATTATATATTTGTTTTTCTCTTTCTGACTTACTTCACTCTATCTCTGTATGACAGTATCTAGGTCCATCCACATATCTGCACATTGCACAATTTTTTTTCGTATTATGGTTGAGTAATATTCCATTGTATATATGTATCACATCTTCTTCATGCATTCTTCTGTTGATGGACATTTAGGTTGCTTCCATGTCTGTCCTGGCTATTGTAAATAGTGCTGCAATGAACATTGGAGTGCACGTATCTTTTTAACATCTTTATTGGAGTATAATTGCTTTACAATGGTGTGTTAGTTTCTGCTTTATAACAAAGTGAATCAGCTATACATATACATATATCCCTATATCTCCTCCCTCTTGCATCTCTCTCCCATCTTCCTATCTTACCCCTCTATGTCATCACAAAGCACAGACTTGATCTCCCGGTAATATGTGGCTGCTTTCCACTAACTATCTATTTTACATTTGGTAGTGTATATATGTCCATGCCACTCTCTCACTTCGTCCCAGCTTACCCTTCCCCCTCCCTGTGTCCTCAAGTCCATTATTTTTATCTGCGTCTTTATTCCTGTCCTGCCCCTAGGTTCTTCAGAACCATTTTTTTTTAGATTCCATACATATGTGTTAGCATACAATATTCGTTTTTCTCTTTCTGATTTACCTCACTCTGCATGATAGTCTCTAGATCCATCCACTTCACTACAAATAACTCAATTGCGTTTCTTTTTTATGATGGAGTAATATTCCCTTGTATATATGTGCCACATCTTCTTTATCCATTCATCTGTCGATGGACACTTAGGTTGCTTCCATGTCCTGGCTATTGTAAATAGTGCTGCAATGAACATTGGGGTGCATGTATCTTTTTGAATTATGGTTTTCTCCAGGTATATGCCCAGAAGTGGGATTGCTGGGTCATAGGTTAGTTCTATTTTTAGTTTTTTAAGGAATCTTCATACTGTTGTCCATAGTGGGTGTACCAATTTACATTCCCACCAACAGTGTAAGAGGATTTGCTTTTCTCCACATACTCTCTAGCATTTATTGTTTGTAGATTTTCTTGATGATGGCCATTCTGACTGGTGTGAGGTGATATCTCATTGTAGTTTTGATTTGCATTTCTCTAATAATTAGTGATGCTGAGCATTTTTTCATGTGTTTGTTGACCATCTGTGTATCTTCTTTGGAGAAATGTCTATTTAGGTCTTCCATTCATTTTTTGATTGAGTTATTTGTTTCTTTGATACAAAACCTGAGCATTTTCATACTTTGGACATTTATCACGTTTTGCCTGGATGATGCAAGAGCTTTCAAACTGGTTTCTATGAATCCAATCCCTCCTTACAACAAGATTTACTATAGACCAATCTTCCTATTCACTCTCTCCAATGCAGCAGAGGAGAACACCCATACTTCCTTTTTATGAGTCAGACTTATTGAAGTACACTTTATGCACAGTAAAAGTTACACTTTTTAGTGTACAATTCCATGTCTTTTCACAAAAGTTATGTAATCATTACTCTAATCAAGTTAAAGAACAGTTCCATCACGCCAAAAACGTCTTTCATACCTTGTACTCAGCTTCTCTTTCCACTCTCAGGCCCTGAAAACCAGTTGATCGGTTTTGTGCACCTATAATTTTGCCTTTTCCAGAATATCACAGAAATAGTCTAATTTTAAAAATCTTCAGGTAGTTGCTTTTTATATTCTGTGCAACCATTTTAGCTGTAATCAGTGGGAGAGTAGGCTGATAAGCTTTCTTCATGTTGGCTGGATTTTTTTCTGCATTTATTGGAATCATCATATATATTTTTTATTTACTCTGTTGATGTGGTAAGTTACATTAATTGATTTTCAAATGTTGAACCAAGCCTTGCATTCAGAGGTAAACCCCATTTGATCATGATATATTATACTTTACTGGATTCAATTTTCCAGTTTTTGTTCAGAATTTTTACAACTATATTCACGAGAAATATTGGTCAGTATATATTTTTTATCTCTATTTTAATTCTTTCCCTTGTTTTGGAATCAGAATAATGCTGACCTCAGAAATGAGTTGGGGAATATCTTTACTCCTCTATTTTCTGGAACTGTTTGTGCAGAATTGATATTATTTCTTTCATAAGTATTTGATAGAATTCACCAGTGAAGCCATCTGGGCTTGGAGTTTTCTTTATGGGAAGGTTAGTTAAACTACAAATTCAACTTTTTAACTAGATGTAGGAATATTTATGTTATTTATTTCCTCCTGAATGATCATTGGATGTTTGAGTCTTCCAAGGAATTTGTTCATTTCATCTAAGTTCTTGAATTTATAGGCACAAAGTTGTTCATAATATTCCCTTACTGTTCTCTTAGCATGTCTAGAATATTAGCAAAAAAAAGCCTCCCCTTTTAGTTATGATACTGGTAAGTTGTTTCTTCTCTATTTATTGATCATTTTGGTTAGAGGTTAACTGATTATATTTGTGTTTTCAAAGAAGTAACTTTTGGATTCATTGATTTATTTTCTTGTTTTCAATTTCATTGATTTCTATTCTTATATTTATCATTCTTTCCATTTCCTTCCTTTGGGTTTAATTTTCTCTTCAATTTCTAGTTTCTTAAGGTGGAAGCTTAGGTTTTTTGCAACATTTCCCATTTTCCATCATAAGCATTTTTTTAAATCACTTTACTGAGGTATAATTGGTATACAAAACTTGCACATATTTAATGTGTACAATTTGATGGATTTTGACATCTTTAAACACCAATGATACCCATCACCACAAAGCGATACCGCATATCCAACACCTCCCGCAAACTTTCTTGCATAGCTTTGTAGTATAGTATGAAGTCAGGGAGCTAGGGGTGGGATAGGGACGGTGGGAGGGAGATGCAAGAGGGAGGGGATATGGTGATATAGATATATGTATAGCTGATTCACTTTGTGATACAGCAGAAGCTAACACACCATAGTAAAGCAATTATACTCCTATAAAGATGTTAAAAGAAAAAAAAATAAAAAAAAAACTTTCTTGTGTCCATTTTGTTTTTGTTATTGTTTGTATATGTGAAGGAACACATAAGACGAAATCTACCCTCTTAATAAATTTTGAAGTGTACACTATATTTTAACTATACGTACTGTGTTGTACAGCAGATCTCTAGAACTTATTCATCTAGAATAACTGAAAATATATACCCATTGAACAACAACTCGCCACTTCTCTGACCCTTCAGCACCTGGCAACCACTTCTATGAGTTTGACTATTTTAGATACCTCATATAATAAGAATCAATACTATTTTCCCTTCTATGATTATCTTATTTCACATAGTATAATGTATTCTAGGTTCATTCATGTTGTCAGAAGTGGCAGGGTTTCTTTCTCTTTTTTAAGGCTAAATAGTATTCCATTGTATGTATATGACATCATTTTTACTAATACTTTTTTACTGTACTATAATATATATACTAAAAAGTGCACAAATCATAATATATAGACTGATAAATTATCACAAAGTAAATTAAACTTGTATAAGAAATAGAACATTCCTAGCACTCCAAAAGCCCTGATTGCAGCTCCCACTTTCCTCTTCACAGGTAAAAATTATCCTGACTTGCAACACCACAGATTAATTTTGTGTGTGAGTGTGTGTGTGTAAATATGTTTTGTAAAACAATTACTTTTAGAGCAGTTTTATGTTCACAACAAAATTGAAAAGAAGGTACAGAGATTTCCCATACACTTAATTTCCTTTTCAGATAGTTTGTTGTTGGTGTATAGAAGTACAAGTGATTTTTGAATGCTGATTTTGCATCTTGCAAGTTTACTGATTTCATTTATGAGTTATGACAGTTTTGTCCAGTGGATTCTGTAGGGATTTCCACCTATAGGATCACATCATCTGCAAATAGGAATAATTTTACTCCTTCCTTTTGGATTTGGATTTATTTAATTTCCCCCAATTGCTCTGGCTAGGACTCCAGCACTATGCTGGATAAAAGTGCTAAGAATGGGCATACTTGTCTTGTGTTTGATGTTAGAGAATAATTTTTAAATTTTTCAACATTGAGTATGATGTTAGTTGTGGGATTGTCATATATGTTATTTTGTTGAGGTGAATGTTTCTACACCTATTTTTCAGAGCATTTTTATTATGAAAGTTTTTCAATTTTGTCAAGTGACTTTTCTGCATCCATTGAAATAATTGTGTGATTTTTATCCTTCATTCTGTTATTGTGCTATATCACATTTTTTGATTTGCACATGTTGAATGGTCCTTGAATCTCAGGACTATATTCTTCTTGACCACGGTGTATGATCTTTTTAATTCTATTGTGTTTGATTTGGTAGTATTTAGTTGAGGATTTTGCATCTATGTTCATTATGGACATTAGCTTGTAATTTTCTTTTCTTGTAATGTCTTAGTCTGGCTTCAGTGTTAGAGTAATGCTGGCCTTGTGAAATGAGTTTGAAAGTATTCACACCTCTTTAATTTTTTGGAAGAGTTTGAGAAGGTTTGGCATTCATTTTCTAAATGTATGGTAGAACTCACTAATGAAGCTATCTGGTCCTGGAATTTTCTTTTGGGGGAAGTCTTTGATTACAGTTTCAATCTCCTTGTTCATTGTTGGTATGCTCAGATTTTCTATTAGGCATGATTTAGTCTTGTTATGTTGTATATATCTAGGAACTTATCCATTTCTTTTTGGTTATCCAATTTATTGATGTGTAATTGCTGATGCTAGTCACTTTTTATCATTTTTTATTTTGAGTCTTCTTTTTGATTTGTTAGTCTAAATAAAGTTCTGTAAATGTTTTTACCTTTTCAAAATTACTTCTTGGTTTCATTGACTTTTTTCTATTCTCTATTTCATTTATTTCTGCTATAATCATTATTTCCTTCCTTCTGCTAAATTTGGGCAGTTTCTTCTTTTTCTAGTTTCTTGACATGTAAAGTTAGATTGTTTATTTGAAATCTTTCATCTTTTATGATGTGGGTATTTATCAGTATAAACTTCCTTCTTATTACTTTTTTTTTTTTGCGTTCTATAAGTTTTGGTTCATCGTATTTTCATTAAATTCAAGAGATTTTCTGATTTCCCTATTGATTTCTTCTTTGACCCATTGGTTGTTAAAGAGTGTGTTGTTTAATTTCCAAATATTTTAAAATCCTCCAATATTCCTTCTGCTATTGATTTCTAATTTCATACTCTTATGGTTGAAAAAGATACTTAGAATAATTTCAATATTTCAAAATTTGTTGAAACTTGTTTTGTGGCCTAAAATTTTATCTATTCTGGACCATCATCCATGTGCACTTGAGAAAAATGTGTTTTTCTGTTGCTCTTGAGTGGAATGTCCTCTATATGTCTGTTAGTTCCATATGTTTGTAAAGTCCACTATTTCCATATTGATTTTCTATCTAGATAGCCTATCCACTGTTGAAAGTGGGATATTGAGGTCTCCTATTCTTTTGCAATCTATTATTTTCTTTAGTTCTGTCCATGTTTACTTTATATATTTTTGAGTTCTGATGTTGGGTGCATATATACTTATAATTGTTATATCTTCCAGATGATTGAAATTTTTATCATTATATAATATCTTTCTTTGTCCTTTGTGACAAATTTTTACTTAAAGTCCATTTTGTCTGGTATAAGTATAGCCACCCATGCTCTTTTTTCTTTACCTTTTGCATGGAATTACTTTTCCTTCCCTTCACTCTAAGCTTATGTGTGTCCTTAAATCTGATGTGAGTCTTTTGTGGACAACATATAGTTAGTTGGTCTTCTTTTTTTATCTGTTCAACCACTCAATGCATTTTATTTTTTTATTTTTTTTAACATCTTTATTGGAGTATAACTGTTTTACAATAGTGTGTTAGTTTCTCCTTTACAACAAAGTGAATCAGTTATACATATACATATGTTCCCATATCTCTTCCCTCTTGCGTCTCGCTCCCTCCCACCCTCCCTATCCCACCCTTCTCGTGGTCACAAAGCACAAAGGTGATCTCCCTGTGCTATGCGGCAACTTCCCACTAGCTATCTAATTTACATTTGGTAGTGCATATATGTCCCTGCCACTATCTCACTTCGTCACAGCTTACCCTTCCCCCTCCCCATATCCTCAAGTCCATGCT
>NC_041234.1:71315819-71316511 GCF_002837175.3 Physeter macrocephalus | reverse complement strand
TTTGATATTGCGTGGAGCTGGGAGGTCTCTTGTGGATCAGTGTCCTGAGGTTGTTTCTCCCACCTCAGAGACACAGCCCTGATGCCTGGCTGGAGCGCCAAGAGCCTTTAATCCACACAGCTGGAGAAGAGCTTTAACGGGGGCTGCTCTCGAAACACCACACAGAGCCGTCTGGATGTCCTCGTTGAATCTGCCTCAGGCGCCAGGAGGGAAGTAGCCTGGCAAGTGGCTCCCGGACTGTGTTTGGAAGAGGCTCGTTTGCTTGTCTTGGAGCATTAGCCTGAGATGCCACAGGTATCTGCTTTGACTCATATTTGGGGACTGCTGAGGCGCTCTTCGGGATAGAGACTGGTGGACACCATCCTCGTTTGCCCGCGCTGCGCCGCGCCGCGGCCCGCCGCGCCCCGCCCCGCCCCGCCGTCTTCAATGCATTTTAATTGGGGAGTTTAATCTATTTATGATTAAAGCAATTATGGTGTGGAAAAGCTTACTATTGCATTTTTAAATGTTTTCTGTCTGCTTCTTACTCTTTCTTCCTATATTTCTCTCTTGTTGTCTTGCTTTGTTTTCTGTTGATTTTTTGTTGATATTCTTTGTTTATTTTTCTTTTTTCTCTGGGTATCTTCCCCTTCTCCTCCTCCCCCTCTTTCTTCTCCTCTCCTTCTCCTTCTCCTTCTCCTTCTCCCTCTCCT
>NC_041234.1:71279816-71315687 GCF_002837175.3 Physeter macrocephalus | reverse complement strand
CTTCTTCTTCTTCTTCTTCTTCTTCTTCTTCTTCTTCTTCTTCATTTTATTCTTCCTGCTGGGCTTACATAAAGCATCTTATAACAGTTTATTTTAACCAGATGACAACTTACCTTCAATTGTATAAAAAAAGTTACACTTTTAATTCTTGCTCCCACACTTTATGTAATTCATAATTTGAATATTTTATATTATGAATCCATTAAAATTTTTAAAGTTGTAATTATTCTTAATATTTTGCCATTTAACTTTTATACTAAAATTTAAAGTGATTTACACACCACCCTTACAGCATTATTTTTTTAATATTTTATATATTTACCTTTACATTTTATATTTTATTTTATATTTTTTATATTATATTTTATTTTATATTTTATGAATTTTATATTTTCATGTGCTTTCATGTTGCTGATTAGTGTCTTTTCATTTCAGCTTGAATAACACCCTTTAGCATTTCTTATAAAGCAAGCATCATGGTGAAAAATTCCCTCAGCTTTGTTTGTCTGGGAAAGTCTTTATTACTGTTTCATTTCTGAAGAACTGTTTTACTGGATGTAGCATTTTTGGTTGCCAGAGTTTTCTTTCAGTACTTTGAATATATCATCTCACTTTCTTGTAGCTTGCAAGGTTTGTTCTGAGAAATCCATGGGGTTAGTCTTATGGGTGTCCTCTTGTACATAATGTGTCATTTTTCTCTTGCTGCTTTCAGATTTCTCTTTGCCTTGAATTTGACAATTTGGTCATAATGTGTCTTGATGTAGACTTATGTGAGTTATTGGCCTTTAGAATTTGGATGTTCATTTCTCTTCCCAGATTTGGAACATTTTTGACCATGATTTCTTTAAATAAGCTTTATGCCCCTTTCTCTATCTCCTTCTGGGATTCCCGTGTTGCATATTTTGCCTCACTTGTTTGTGTCTCATAAATCTTGTAGGCTTTCCTCATTCTTTTCCTTTCTATTCCTAGGACAGCTCCAGAAATTCTGTTTGTTTTTGTTGTTGCTGTTGTTGTTTCTATCTCTTTTTTGATATTCTCATTTGTTTATGAATTGTTTCCCTGATTTCGTTTAGTTGTCTATCTGTGTTCTCTTTTAACTCACTGAGCTTCTTTAAAATGATTACTTTGAATTATTTGTCAGGCAATTCATAGTTCTCCTTTGCTTTAAGGTTGGTTACTGGAGATTTATTTTGTTTCTTTGGTTGTGTCATATTTCCCTGATTCTTCATGTTCCTTGTGGCTTAGTATTGTTGTCTGTAAATTTGATGAAACAGTTCCCTCTTCCAGTTTTTAAGGAGTGGTTTTGGCAGGGAAAGTTCTTCATTAATCAGCATGTCTAAAGATACCGGGAACCTCTCAAACATTTTCTGTTTATGATGCCCCACTCCTTCCCCTCCTTTTGGATTGAGAAGTTTCATGTTTGTGTGCCTTCTTTCAATCTCATAGAGCCATGCTGCTTGCTATAAGCCACCCTCCTTTTTTCCCTAATGCAGTGCACCGATAGGTTGGGATATTGGATGCATACTCCACTCCTCTCCCTCCCTCCTAGAGGATAAGTCTCAGAGTTGTGTGCTTTATCTCATTCTCTCAGAGCTGCGTGTCTGCCATAAACCTCCTGCCTCTTTCCCTAGGGCAGTGCTCTGAAATTCCACAATGTTGGGTGCACGGTCCACTTCTTTCCCTTCCTCCTGAAGGAGATGCTTCTGGGTTGTGTGCTTTCTCCCTATCCTGTAGTATTTTGCCAGCCACTAAGAGCCACCTGTCACTTTTTTTCTAGGGCAGTGCCCTAAATGCCAGGAAGTTAGATGCAATCTCCACTTTTCTCCCTACCTCCTGAAGAAGTATCCGAATTGTGCCCCTTCTTTCATTCCCACAGAGCCATGCTGGATGCTGAGAGATGTCAACTCTTTTGGTGCAAGCTCTACTTCTCTACCTTCCTTCCAAAGGAGAAGTCTCAAGATTTTGCAGCTTCTCTCAATCCCTTTAGAGCCATTTTTTCTGTTGGGAACCCTTACCCTTTTCTTTGTTCTTAACTGCCTGCAGGCATTCTAACTATGCTGGTTGCCTTAGCAGTCTGAGTGAGGTGAGATAGAAGTAAGTCTTTCATCCAGTGCCCAGAAAGGCTAGGAATGTTGGATGCGTACTTCACTCATTTCCCTCCAGGGAGAAATTGTGGGCTGAATGGATCTCTCTGTCTTGAGTGGTGTTGGCTTGGGGCAGAGGCTGATTCAGGTAAAAGGAAAGCTCTCTTTCTACCAGTTTCAAAGCAGTTTTTCCCAGTTTTGTGCTCATCTGGCATGTTGCAACTTCTTAACTGGAATTTGGATGTTTCATAAAAGTATTTAGGTTCAAATATCATTGTTTTATTGGTGTTTCTGTGGAGGAATAAGGTATAGGACTTCCTATTCTGTCATCTTGCTAGCATCACTACCTCCATAGCTTCTTGGAGTACAGTTTAAAAACCACTGACATAAAATACACTTTCAATTCCTCAACAAAGATATAAAGATTCTTCCCAATCTGATTCCAGCCTATATTTTCAGCTTCATGCCTGCTATATGCATGCCATCTTCCTTCACATACAAATGCTTTAATTGTTCCAGACACTAATCTTATAATTTAGTAACTTTTTTCATGCTATTAACTTCGTTTGCAGTGATCATTCCTCTTTCTATGCATGGCAAATTCTTACTCTTCCCTCAATGTTCAACTCAGAAATCTCTTTATCACTTCTTCCACCATGATCCCAGAAAATATGTACATTCCCAAAGAGAGTATTTACCACATTACATTTGTTTTGGCCATTGTTTTTTCAGTTAGGATGTAAACTACAATGGTTAGGGATATTTTAAAAATTACTTTATGATTTTTTGTGTGTAGTACAATGTGGGGCACATAATATACAGTTTTAAATATCCATAAATAAGTAAATTGACTAAATAATGTTATTTATTCCATAAGTGTGGGTAAGATGATTAGACTAGAGGTTGTAAAATCAGGTTATATTTCCAGATTTGCCCCAAGTAACTTTGTGATATTTACTGGAAAAGTCACATGACCTTTTTAGTTTCAATGTAACTATTATCATAAATATTCATTCTAGTTTTGAAGACCTGCGATTCCAGCATATCAAATAGAATGCCATTCATTAGTGTAAATAAAACAAGTAAAATTATATGATAATAGACCTGTAAAGTAATTCATATATCACATGGTATATTCTCTTTATTTCACAGATGGGTGAACTGAAGCCAGAATGGTAATTTTACTTGACCAAGGACATGTAATTAATTAGTAGTCACTATTAGTAAAACCCCTAACTCTCAATCTAGTCTTCTTTCAATTTTTACCTTATTTACTTATTCATCCAGAAAATAGTTTTACATTTTACATTCAGTTGTTTGATCTATTTTTTAATTGAAGTGTAGTTGATTTACAATGTTATGTTAGTTTCTGGTGTACAGCAAAGTGATTCAGTTATACATATATGTACATATTTTTTCATATTCTTTTCAATTATGGTTTATTACAGTATATTGAATATAGCTCCCTGTTCTATACAGTAGGACCTTCTTACTTATCTATTGTATATACAGCAGTTTTTATCTGCTAATCACAAACTACTACTTTATCCCTTCCCCTTTTCCCCTTTGGTAATCATAAGTGTGTTTTCTATGTCTTGAGTCTATTTCATAAATAAGTTCATTTGTGTCATATTTTAGATTGCACATATAAGTGATATCACATGGTATTTGTCTTTCTGTTTCTGACTTACTTCACTTAGTATAATAATCTCTAGGTTCATCCATGTTGCTAAATATGGCATTATTTCATCCTTTTTTATGGCTGAGTAGTATTCCTTTGTGTATATATACTACATCTTCTTTATCCATTCATTAGTAAGTGGACATGTGGGTTTCTTCCATGTCTTGGCCATTGTAAATAGTGCTGCTATGAACATTGGGGTGCATGTATCTTTTGAATTATGGTTTTCTCTGGATATATGCACAAGAGTGGGATTGCAGGATCATATGGTAACTCTATTTTTTGTTTTTTAGGGAACCTCCATACTGTTTTTCATAGTGACTGCACCAATTTAAATTCCCACCAACAGTGTAGAAGGGTTCCCTTTTCTCCACACCCTCTCTAGCATTTATTATTTGTAGACTTTTTAATGATGGCCATTTTGACTGGTGTGAGGTGATACCTCATTGTAGTTTTGATTTGTATTTCTATAATTATCAGGGATATTGAGCACCTTTTTATGTGCCTCTTTGCCATCCGTATGTCTTCTTTGGAGAAATGTCTATTTAGGTCATTGGCCCATTTTTTGATTGGGTTGTTTTGTTGTTGTTGTTGTTGTTATTGAATTGTATGAGTTGTTTTTTATATTTTGGAATTAATCCCTTATCAGTCTCATTGTTTACAAATATTTTCTCCCAGTCCATATGTTGTCTTTTCATTTTGGTTATGGTTTCCTTTGCTGTGCAAAAGATTATAAATTTAATTAGGTCCCATTTGTTTATTTTTGCTTTTAATTTTATTGCCTTGGGAGACTGACCTATGAAAACATTGGTAGGATTTATGTCAGAGAATGTTTTGCCTATGTTCTCTTCTAGGAGTTTTATAGTGTCGTTTCTTACTTTTAAGTCTTTAAGCCATATTGAGTTTAGTTTTGTGTATGGTGTGAGGGTGTGTTCTAACTTCATTGATTTACATGTGGCTGTCCAACTTTCCCAGTGCTACTTGCTGAAGAGACTGTCTTTATTGTATATTCTTGCCTCCTTTGTCAGAGATTAATTGACTGTAGGTGTGTGGATTTATTTCTGGGCTCTCTATTCTGTTCCACTGATATCTGATCTATACTGATGTAAGGTAAGGGTTCAACTTCATTTTTTTTACATGTAGATGTCCCATCTCCCAATACCATTTATTGAAAAGACTTTTCCCATTGAATGGTTTTGGCACCCTTGTCAAAATCATTTGACCATAGGTGAGGGTTTATTTCTGAGCTCTCTATTTTATATTATTTGACTCTATGTCTATTTTATGTCAGTACCGCACATTGATTAATATAACTTTTCATTAACTTTTGATATTAGAGAATGTGACATCTCCAATTTTGTTCTTTTTCAAGATTGTTTTGATTATTCTCGGTTGTTTGAGATTCCAAATGATTTTTAAAGTGAATTTTTCTTTTTCTGCAAAAACATTTAGGTTTTTTATATGGATGCTTTGAATCTATATATCACTTTGTATATTATTGATTTTTTTTTTTTTTTTTTTGCGGTATGTGGGCCTCTCACTGTTGTGGCCTCTCCCATTGCGAACACAGGCTCTGGATGCGCAGGCTCAGTGGCCATGGCTCACAGGCCCAGCCACTCCACGACATGTGGATCTTCCTGTAATTAGGTCCCATTTGTTTATTTTTGCTTTTAATTTTATTGCCTTGGGAGACTGACCTATGAAAACATTGGTAGGATTTATGTCAGAGAATGTTTTGCCTATGTTCTCTTCTAGGAGTTTTATAGTGTCGTTTCTTACTTTTAAGTCTTTAAGCCATATTGAGTTTAGTTTTGTGTATGGTGTGAGGGTGTGTTCTAACTTCATTGATTTACATGTGGCTGTCCAACTTTCCCAGTGCTACTTGCTGAAGAGACTGTCTTTATTGTATATTCTTGCCTCCTTTGTCAGAGATTAATTGACTGTAGGTGTGTGGATTTATTTCTGGGCTCTCTATTCTGTTCCACTGATATCTGATCTATACTGATGTAAGGTAAGGGTTCAACTTCATTTTTTTTACATGTAGATGTCCCATCTCCCAATACCATTTATTGAAAAGACTTTTCCCATTGAATGGTTTTGGCACCCTTGTCAAAATCATTTGACCATAGGTGAGGGTTTATTTCTGAGCTCTCTATTTTATATTATTTGACTCTATGTCTATTTTATGTCAGTACCGCACATTGATTAATATAACTTTTCATTAACTTTTGATATTAGAGAATGTGACATCTCCAATTTTGTTCTTTTTCAAGATTGTTTTGATTATTCTCGGTTGTTTGAGATTCCAAATGATTTTTAAAGTGAATTTTTCTTTTTCTGCAAAAACATTTAGGTTTTTTATATGGATGCTTTGAATCTATATATCACTTTGTATATTATTGATTTTTTTTTTTTTTTTTTTGCGGTATGTGGGCCTCTCACTGTTGTGGCCTCTCCCATTGCGAACACAGGCTCTGGATGCGCAGGCTCAGTGGCCATGGCTCACAGGCCCAGCCACTCCACGACATGTGGATCTTCCTGGACCAGGGCATGAACCCGTATCCCCTGCATCAGCAGGTGGACTCTCAACCACTGCGCCACCAGGGAAGCCCTAATATTGATATTTTAATATTAAGTCTTTTAATTTATGGACATGGGATGTATTTTTATGTATCTGTGTCTTTATATTCTTTTAGCAAAGTTTATAGATTTTTGTGTACAAGTGTTTCACTTCTTGAGTTAAGTTAGCTCATAAGTATTTTATTCTTTTTGATTCTATTGTATATAGAATCATTGTCTTAATTTTCCTTTTGTAGTGTTCATTGTTATGAATCTATCAAATTAACACTTAAGTGGGTCACAGGGTGCCAGATGGTAAACCATGATTTAGCAAGAAACCACAAGAGAAATTGAGATAGAGTTTATTATTCACAGGTCCTGGAGGATGTACATGCCTTGAAGGGCCACAGAGGGATATCAAGGCAGAGTGTAGACCAAGAGAGATAACACTTGGGGCATGTGCTTTTATTAGAGTCCAAGTGTGGAGTGCTTTGAGTTCCCAGGCTAAGGCCATGTTGGTCACTTCAAAACAAAAGAGTGGGGTTTTCTTAAGACCTACAGAGGGATATTATCTAAAGAGTGCACAAAGGGAAGATGCTGGGAGGCAGAGTATCACATGGGCTGTTGGGGAAATCATATCAGAAACTTGCATTTGCTTGTCATTCTGTGGGCTCTTATCTAGGGCATGTGTTTACAGGAGGGAGTTCGAGTCAGTTTAAGGTTCGCAAAGGCTGCTTGTTCAAGAAAATGGAAGCTGAAGCAACAAATACCATGGAATAGGTTAGCTAAATTTGACAGTCCATCTTGTGTTGCCACAATATCAGGAATAGCAATTATTTGTCTAGCAGATATGTTAAAGGACATAGGTATTGTTTTCTGAAGCCACAGTAAGGCACATTTAACCAAGGCAGTAATAATGAAGACTGTGATAAGTAGAATTGCTACTGTTTGAAATTCAGTTCTTAGCCATTGCCCCCAGGTGGATGGTGAGGGCCATAGAAAAATTCAGGGACCTTGGGGAATGAGAGAATTTGTTGATATATCTTAGTTATATTATTCATGACCTGTATATTTTGAGATATATTCTGGAGTTTGGTCTGTACCTGTTCTGAGTTATTAGTATACATTCATGCAGCAAGAGATGCCCTGTATAGAACAAATTTCACCCCATTCAGCCAATAGGAAATCTAACACCAATTATAAGTTACTATTTGTTCTAGTGAACCATGCTCTCATCACATCAGACTCAGACTGTGGTGTGGTGTCTGCATGTGGTTGAATAGGGTGGCTGGTATTAGCTGGGTGGCTTTTTAAAAATTAATTAATTTATTTATTTATTTATCTTTGGCTGCATTGTTTCCACACACGGACTTTCTCTAGTTGTGGCGAGTGGGGCTACTCTTTTTGTGTGCGGAATTCTCATTGTGGTAGCTTTTCTTGTTGCGGAGCATGGGCTCTAGTCGCATGGGCATCAGTAGTTGTGGCACATGGGCTCAGTAGTTGTAGCTCGCGGGCTCTAGAGTGCAGGTTCAGTAGTTGTGGCAAACGGGCTTAGTTGCTCTGCAGCATGGGGGACCTTCCCAGACCAGGGCTCGAACTTGTGTCCCCTGCATTGGCAGGCAGATTCTTAACCACTGTGCTACCAGAGAAGTCCCAGCTGAGTGGCTTTTAATATTTGATCTTAATGGGATAGGGTAGTACCACCTGTTTCTATGCTTGTCTCTCCAATGGTAATAGCCATTCCCAACATGATATGGATAAGAATCGTTCTTTTGTTATGCAAGTGGAACGTTTCTAGTGGAGAGTTGTTGTGAGAATAAAGGGGGACTGGAATATTAAAGGTAGCAATGTTGCAATAATAAGGGTCATCTCCATGGATAGCTTGTGGATGGGACAGGATCAAGTGGACTTGCTCCTGGCCTCTTGAGTCAGGTCTACAATGAAGTCAGAATGAGGGGTTATTTATCATTAAGTGTTGGTGAGTATGCAGGCTGAGGTCCAGCCTTTCTGTTTGACTATAGTTGGTAACCCTTAAAAAGTACCACCCTGGGGGTTTGGCTATTGATACTTATCACAGTGTGTCCTGTTTGGGGTCTAGATTATGAGTTTGGTCTATCCTGAATGAGGCTCACATAGTTTTGGAAGGAATAGCACAAGGGGCTGATCACTAGGAAGAACTGTGGGATAAATAGTGACATGAGGCTGTTGGTCTGGCACTATGTGGTGACAGGTCCAACATCATTTTACTTGCAAGTCTTGGATTGCTACCTTGGAGGCTTGTATGAATATATTTGTTGTGTCAGATCTAGGCCACAGGGTTGTGGTATGGGGCAAGGTTATGGTGTAAAATGGGGAGGGGCTTATGGATAAGATGTGAAGAGGAGTGGAGTTGGCAATTTTAGGTATAGAAGAGGTACTTGGAGTAATGAGGGGAGTAGGGTACGTCACAATGCATTGGGTGGAAAGAAAAAGCTGTTATGTAGTATTCTGAACAGCAAACATAGCATCCAGAGTTCCCCGACCATGGGGTCTAGGCAGGTCAAGTTAGAGGCATTGCAAGGAAGTGTCTTTTTGTGACTAGTATGGTTTTGAATACATTGTTAGGCTTGCCATAAAGGTGAGCTGCCAGGTAATTGACAGGGTGCTTACTCACAATTTTGCAAGGGTTTTGATAAAGGCAAGGTTTGCAAGGCAAGCAGTCAGCTATTCAGAAAAATAGTACTCTATGGGACCCTCAGGGTCGATCAACTGGAAGTATTTTTGCAACTTGGCCTTGAGACTGACAGTCACCACAGTCTGCTTTCCTGGTGCAGAGGTAACCTGGGAAGGGAAAGACCCAATGTCTGGTGAGGTGCGGGCACATTGTTTCCCTTGTCATCCTCTTGAATTGTGGCATCATCATCTGAGGCATAGTCATGTCCAACGGTAAGCTCTTGGGATGGGGTGATGCCATCTGTGGAGTTGGGGTGCTTGGAGGTGGTGGAGTCCAGGCCAGGGGAGGGTGGCCTTCCCAGGTGGAGATCCATGAAGGATATGAGTGGCTGGCTGGTGTTAAGCTCTGTGTATATATGGTAAAGTCCACTGAGGATGAAACTACAATTATTGGCTCTACTACTGCCAAACAATGAGCAGAACTCAGTGAACCCCATCAGGTCTTCAGGGGTACACCTCGCAAAGGACTTCATGATGTCTGTGACCAAGCTTTGTGGGGACTCCATCCATAATGCATATAGATTCTGGGCACACTGATATGCTAATTGTAGGGAAATTTTGTGGATAGTAGCTTTGCAATCCAGGTATCACCCCATTAAAACTAGTGAGATTATTAGAGAACAAAACTACCAACCAGATGGGCCTGATTTACTTACAGTGGGAGGGTCATTCTGCTTGGGATATAATGTGAAGTATGATACGAGAGAGAAACATGTTTAAATATCACTTCCACTGATACCATTTAATGTAGAGAGATGCAAGCTCTGTGTCAGAATCCATACCTGCTAACACCTGGCACTCAGCCATCCTGTGGTGCAGTTTTATACCTGGCTACATCAGGTTTAGCCCTTCCATAAAGGTACAAATTTCACTTTAACAGTGAGGCCTCAGTGGCCATGCCAAGCCTTTGTTGGGTTGTATCCCTGACCCAAGGCAGGATGGAGACTTGCGTGTGAAGCAGTATGGGCTGTATGCCTGTTAATGCCTCTGTCTCTAAAAGGATCAATTAGGCTGCTAAGATTTGGCACTTGAGTGATATGTTCTGAGCTGCATTCTTGGGAAGACATTTTGTCCAGAACCCTGTGGGCATCCAGGCAGAGCCATGCTTAGTCTAGGTATTGCACAAAGTGTAATCAGGCATCACCAGTGATTTAACTTGGAAGTATGAGCCCAGAAGGACTAAGGGTATGACTGCTGTATGGCTTGTTGGGCTCACCGTTGTACGGAAGTTTGTTGAGATTCTCTCCAATGGAAAAAAGCCAATTTGCATGTAATGACATGAATAAGCCTAAGTGGAATGGATAAGTGTAGAATGTGTTACCTCCAAAAGGTGAAAAGACCTAATATGTGTTGTGTTTGCCATAGCGTACTGGGAGTCTTGATTGTAAGGAGTTGATGTTTTACAGCAAGAGGAATTTCTTGGCCCCCAGATAACCATGTTATACCATGAAGGTTGACAAAAGTGGTTTGTCCTTGGAGCTTATACAAGACAATGGCCCATCTTATCTGCTGTAAATGTTATGCTACTCGATGCAAGTTTTCCCAAACGACATCCTCACAGGACTCCTCATAGTAGAATGTCATCTGTATAATGCCAAAGGCAGAAATGAGTTAGTTTTAATAAATTTAAAACTTGTCTGCATAGGTGATGTGTTATGACAGGTCTATTTAGGTAACCCATGGACAGCTGAGTAAAGGTGTAGTGGGTGCACTCAAAAGTAAGGCAAACTTACTGAATTTGAAGTGAATTTTCAGTTATTGTGATTCAGTGAGTCTTCAGTTGTTGGGAACAAGTAGAACATGTTGGCTAAATCTAGGAGAGCAAACTAGGGGTCCTGAGCCTTTTGGACATCATCTATCATCTCTATAATATTGGGACTGGGAGGCTTAATGGCAGGAACCTGTGAAATTAAGTTTTGATAGTCAATTGTTAATTTCCATTCAGTGGCTGGTTTTAACACTGGCTAGGCAGCGATATTAAAGGGTGATATTGTGGACCTAATAACTCCACTGTCAAGCATTTCTCTAACGACGAGCTGAAGGCCTTGTATACCTTGCTTCAACCTATATTGTGGTATATTTACTGTTTTCACTGGAGGAGGCAATTGGACAGGTTACCATTTGGTAGCTCCCATGACAAAGGCCAGGAATTTGTGTTCAGTCTACTAGGCACGTCACTGGGTGAAGGCATCCACACCTATAATAGGAAAAGAGAGAGCCAGGGAGGCTACCACCACTGGCAATTGTTTTAGAAATGTGGTACCAATAGTAATTTCTTACCCCCTTTACAGTTTTACCTGCTATGCATTGTAGGTTGTATGAGTTTCCCTTGAGGAATTTATAAGGGTTACCTGGAGATACTGTAACTTGGGCTCCTGTGTCTAACAGAGCCATGAAAGTCTGTTATTGCTTTTTTCCCAGTGGACTACCTGAGCTATAAATGGGTGATTGTCCCCAGTAGGTGGGACAAGCTCCAGGGAGCCACTAAGTCTCTAGCGTAATGCTCTGGAAGACTTCTAAGCCCACAGATTGGGGAAGTTGTTTGGGGCAGAGTATCTCAGAACTCTCTGAAGTCCTCTGGATTATTGAGATTGGACTCTGTAGTGAGGCAATCACTTATTTTAAAGAGAGAAGCTTGTGCCAAGGTTGTCTGGGTATAAGATTATTGAACACTCCCAACTGATGGAGCTGCCAACACAAGGCCCTCTGTTCTTTGGAATCATCCTAGGAATTGTTTCTCCACAGGGTTAGCATGGGGGTTGTGGGACCAAGAGATAAGAAGGATGCTCTGTGAGGTGGGTTTTAAGGCTTGGCATCCAAGGGCTGGCCTTGGAGCTATGAGCCAACTTGGTACTGTAAAATCTGGCAATCTGAGTGAACATCTTTCATGGCGGGCCACCATATCTACTTCCTCCAAGGCCTCCTGAAATACTATGTGAGGTCCCCACAAAGTAGAGGAGTGTATCCCTATAATTTGAGGGGCTTTCTGTAAGAAAATTTTTTTGGATTTGAGGTCAGTTGGAACCTCTTCAGGATTGGAGATGAAATCCAGGTCATTTAGTATGTTATGTTCAAAGAAGTGATAGACCTATTGGATCATACCAATCATATGGAGGAGTCTGGTTTCTTTAGTGTCTTCCACTGGCTTTGAGCCTTTTTTGTTGTCATTGTAATAGATGAGTGAGCTCAGCACCAAGCCATAAAGTCTAAGTAAGCAGGGGAAGGGATTCTCCCTCTGTATCTTTTGAACTTGTAACTTTGGGTTTGGACTCTCCCTGGTTATTGGAAATCTTGATTATGATGTTGGGATTGTCCACAATGACATCCTTTGTTTTGATCCTAGTTGACCTAATGGTATGGGTCCTGGGGAAGCCCCTAATGGGTAGGGGATTGGGGTCACCCATGTCTCTACAGAATTTGGCCTTCAGGCTCTTTTTTCAAAAGGTTATGCATTTTGAGATCTTTGGAAACACTGGCTAGTTGCCTCATCTCTGTGGCTATGAGTAGTAACTCAACAGACAGTCAGCCCCCTTTTCTCCCTCTTGCTGTATAAAGTCTTTTGAAATATTTTGAATCTCAAGACATGTAAAATTTTGAGTTTCAGTTTTTAACTCTCTATGATTTCCCACTGATTGGATCTTAGGAATTGTTACCAGAAAGATATGTTGTGGATGTCTCCAGTGGCTGGATTAAAGGTGACCATGTCCTTCTCCAGGATGTCCCAATCAACCTCTTTAGGATTGGCCTTGGCCTCCACTAGCACGATGGTGGTAGGATCACTGAGCCTGGCTCCTAGACCCCAAGAGCATAGGAGCAGGGCTTTGGCGCCCAGGTTGCTTCTATGGCTGTTTTATAGTTTGTGAGGAGTGTGGTAATTTCCTCTGGCATTTTAGGTGGCACTGGCAATAGGTGCTCAGGCTGTTTATGTTGGACCATTAGATCTTGTGCCACCACGTGCCAGGGGTGGGACCTACAATATCCCATAACATTGGGAAACGAGGTGTGATAACAGTAAAGTACACAGGAAATAAAGGGACTGCCGGCCCCATCTGCACTTGCCTTTGCAAGGAACCATGTCTTCCCAGTGAGGGTATCCCTGTTGTATTGGTTAGCACTTGGAGTCCCAGGGCTGCCCTGCAAACACAGTGGTCAGGGAAGGGTAATCACCTTCTCTTCCTTGTAAGGGCACTGCCTGGCACTTTTATCCAGTAGTGTTCACTAGTGGGTGGGAAGTTGTCATTCCCATGTCTCAGTTGTTGACTAATGTAGAAGGATCTTGAGTAATGTTAGCCGATTCAGCTAACAGTCAGCAGCAGTGTCCATGCTTAGAGTAAAAAAGTACACCCAATGTCTAACACTTGCTAGGGAGAACTTACTCTCTGTGGGGTGTTAACAGGTAGAAAACATCTATGGCTCTTCAAACCATCTCTGATAAGCAGAGCTCTGAGGTTCAGGAGGACTCTTCTTTTTTCTTTTTCTTTTTCATGGAGATTATACTTTTGGGTAGGAAGCTTTGATAGTATGCTGCATAGACAGTATGCTGCAGTGCAAAGCAGTGCAAATGAATGCTAGCAGGTGGTAGACCTACCCCAGATAGAATTAACCACCTGAGGAGAGCCAGTTAGTCAGCCATTTGCAGCTAATAGTCATTCCCCAAGGCTGATTATGAGAGTAACTCTATCATCCTGTTTGTGAAGTCAATTGTTATGAATCTGTGAAATTAACATGTGTTAAGCGGAGCACAGGGTGCCAGGTGGTGAGTCGGCTCAATAACAGACCAAAACAGAAATTGAAATAGAAAAGTTTATTATTCACAGGTCCTGGAGAAAGTACCTGGCATGCCTCCAGGGTCCACACAGGGAGGTCAAGACAGAGTGCAGACAAAGAGAAATAGGACTTGGGGTACATGTCTTTATTAAGGTGCATATGTGCAGTGAATTGTGGTTTCCAGGTTAAGGCTGGATTGGTCAATTCAAACCAAAAGAGTGGAGTTTTCTCAAGTCCCATGGGGATCTTATCTAAGGAGTACACAAGAGTAAGGCACAGGGTGTCAGGGAAAACTTGATCGCAAGGGTCATTGGGAAGTCATATGAAAAACTTACAGGGCGGATCAAGATGGCCAAGGAGCAGGAAGCAGAGTTCACCTCCCTCACAGAAACATTGAAAATACATCTACAAGTGGAAGGATTCACACATAACAGCTACTGAGCCCCTACAGAAGACCTCAGATGTTCAAAAAGACAAGAAAACATCCACATAACCAGGTAGGATAAAAAGAAAAGAAAAAGAAGGAATCAAGATGGGACCTGAGCCCTGGGGAGGGAGCTGTGAAGGAGGTAAGGTTCCCGCACACTGGGAAGGCTCCTCACTAGTGGAAAAATTAGACTGGATGGGGTGGGAAGTTTTGGAGCATAAAAGGGGAGAGCAGCAGTTTGTGGAAGGCAAAACGGAGAGTAACCTACACAGAGGGTCGGCACTGCCACCCTGCACTCCCCAACCTGAGATACTCCTCCATCAGTGAGGGTGGGGGTCTGTTGCTGAAGCTCAGTCCCAGGGAGAGAACCAGGGTTAAGTGTGGAAACAGCCTGAGGTGTTCAGGCCATGGAAACTGAGAGTGTACTAGGAAGAAGCCTGAAGCCTGGACACAGCAGAGAGGCAAGTCACCATTACTGGGAGGTGCACAAGGAGAGGGGTAGGACTACCATAAAAGCTTCTTTCCCTGTGAGTGCTCCCAGGCAACAGGACACCTCCTACAGGAGCTCCAGGGGTGGGTGTGTCACTGACACTGCCACCTTGGGCTCCAGAGGCATGCACTGGCCGCCTCTTCCAGGTCCTCAGGCTGATGCCATGCCCCACCTCTGGTGACCTGCAAGGGCACAGACAGCTTCCCCCACAGGGAATTCCACAGGTGGGCCATAGGACTACCCATGCCGGAAGTGTGCGGACAGACCCAGCCACTGGGAATTCCACGAGTGGGTCCGAGGACCTGCCCATGCTGTCCCAGGAGGGTGTGGATAGCTTCCACAACTAGGAGGTCTGTCAGTGGACGCTGTGACATGCCCTGCTGTCCCGGGAGGGCGCAAAAAGCTTCCACAACTGGGAAACCCATCAGTGGGTGCTGGAACACGTCCTGCTGTCTCAGGAGGGTGCAGATAGCTCACGCTACTGGGAAATCTGTCTGTTCATGCCAGGACCTGTCCCCGCTATCCTGGGAGCATGCTGAAACCTCTTGCTACTAGGAAATCTGCCAGTGGGTGCCAGGACTTGCACCTTTGTCCCAGGAGGGCACGGAGAGCTCTCACTAATAGGAAATACACCAGTGGGTGCTGGGACCAGCTCTGCTGTCCCAGGAGGGTGAAGACAGCTCCCCCCACTAGGAAACTTGTCCAGAGGAGGGGCTGAAAATACAGCTGAGCCCCAGGGGCTATGTGACTAAGGAAGAAGAGCTGAAACCTCTCCTCATGGCTGTGCAAACTGCAGAGTTATACCTCTGTTGACAGCTTCCTAAATTCAGCACCTATGAAATATCCAAAAGGACAAAAAGTGCTCTTGCAGCCGGGATGTGTCTGGCTTTAGCAGCTGTGGGCTGTGTGGGCACATACACATGGGGATAGGGCCAGGTCAGAGTCTGAGCTGCCTCTATAGCTCCCAGAGCAAGTCCAGGTGCATGATTACTGCAGTACTGGGACCTAACCTCAGTGGACCTAGACTGGTGGATGGGTGAAAACAACACCTGAGAGTCACCAGGGCCAATTGTTAAAATACCCACAGTTAAGGTGGGACTGAGAGCAGTGCCAACAACAGTATACTTTATGAGCCTGCACAACAGGTGAAAGGGGAGACAACAGAGCACATTCACAGGTGAACATCTCCAAAGGAAGAAAACTAAGTGGCTTCTCTCCCAGTGGGAGTGCTCTAATCCCTCCTACCTTGCACTGCAGATCAGGATCAGAGCTAAGAAACAGATCTTGGGGCCTCTACTCCAACAACTAGGAAGCAGACCCCACCCCTGATGGGCCAGTGACAACCTCAGAGCAAAGGGGAGGCCCTGCTCTATATCTAGGGCAGACTCTGATCACCACAACACCAATCAAACCCCCTATCAAGAGGATAAGAGCACAAGCCTCTGGACCAAACTCACCCACCAGGGGGCAGACACCAGAAGCAAGAAGAGCTACAATCCTACAGCCTACAGAAAGGAGACCACAATCACAGTAAGTTAGAAAAAATGAGATGACAAAGAAATATGATACAGACAAAGAAGCAAGATAAAAACCTACAATAACAACTAAACGAAGAGGAGATAAGCAATCTCTCTGAAAAAGAATTCAGAGTAATGATAGTAAAGATATCAGAAAGAGAATGGAGGCACAGATCAAGAAGATACAAGAAAAGTTGAACAAACAGGTGAACAAGAAAATAACTGAAATAAAAAATACACTAGAAGGAATCAATAGTAGAATAACTGAGACAGAAGAACAGATAAGTGACCTGGAAGGCAAAATGGTGGAATCTTTGCCATGGAACAGAAAAAAGAAAAAAAGAATAAAAAGAAATGTGAACAGTCTCAGAGACCTCTGGGACAACATTAAATGCAACAACATTCAAATTATAGGGGTCCCAGAAGAAGAAGAAAAAGAGAAAGGGCTTGAGAAAATATTTGAATAGATCACAGTCAAAAACTTCCTTAACACGGGAAAGGAAATAGACAGCCAAGTCTAGGCAAAGCTGAGAGTCCCATATAGGATAAACCCAAGGAGGAACACACTGAGACACATATTAATCAAACTAACAAAAATTAAATACAAAGAAAAAATATTAAAAGCAATAAAGGAAAAGCAAAAAATATCATACAAGGGAATCACCATAAGGTTATCAGCTGATTTTTCAGCAGAAACTCTGCGGGGCAGAAGGGAGTGGCAAGACATATTTAAAGGGATAAAAGGGAAAAACTACAACCAAGAATACTCCATCCAACAAGGCTCTCCTTCAGATTTGACAGAGAAATCAAAAGCTTTACAGACAAGCAAAAGCTAAGAGAATTCAGTACCACAAAACCAACTTTACAAAAATTGCTAAAGGAACTTCTCTAGGCAAGAAACACAGGAGAAGAGAACAAAAGAGGAAGGGAAGAAAAAAGACCTACAAAAACAAACCCAGGGCTTCCCTAGTGGTGCAGTGGTTGAGAGTCCACCTGCCGATGCAGGGGACATGGGTTCGTGCCCCGGTCTGGAAAGATCCCACGTGCCATGGAGTGGCTACGCCTGTGAGCCATGGCCGCTAAGCCTGCGTGTCCGGAGCCTGTGCTCTGCAATGGGAGAGGCCACAACAGTGAGAGGCCCGCATACTGCAAAAAAAACCAAAAAACAAAAACAAAAACAAAAACAAAAAAAACACAAAAAAAAACAATTAAGAAAATGGCAATAGGAACATACATATTGATAATTACCTTAAATGTAAATGCATTAAATGCTCCAACCAAAAAACATAGACTGGCTGAATGAATACAAAAACAAGATGCATATATATGCTGTCTACAAGAGACCCATTTCAGTCCTAGGGACACATACAGACTGAAAGTGAGGGGATGGATAAAGATTTTCCATGTAAATGGAAATCAAAAGAAAGCTGGAGTAGCAATACTCATATCAAAAAAATAGAGTTTTAAATAAAGTCTGTTACAAGAGACAAGAGAGAGCTCTGCATAATGATCAAAGGATGGATCTAAGAAGAAGATATAACAGTTGTAAATATTTATGCACCCAACATAAGAGCACCTCAATATATAAGGCAAATGCTAACAGCCATCAAAGGCAAAATCCACAGTAACACAATAATAGTGGGGGACTTTAACACCTCACTTACACCAATGGAAAGATCATCCAGACAGAAAATTAATAAGGAAACCCAAACCTTAAATGAAACATTAGACCAGATAGAATTAACTGATATTTATAGGATGTTCCATCTGAAAGGAGCAGAATACACTTTCTTCTCAAGCTCATATAGAACATTCTCCAGGATAGAGCACATCTTGGGTCACAAATCAAGCTTCAGTTAATTTAAGAAAATTGAAATCATATCAAGCATCTATTCCAGCCAAAACACTATGAGATTACACATCAACTACAGGAAATAAAACTGTAAAAACACAAACACAGGGCAGCTAAACAATATGGTACTAAATAACCAATGGATCACAGAAGAAATCAAAGTGGACATCAGAAAGTACATAGAAACAAATGACAATGAAAACACAATGACCGACAACTTATGGGATGCAGCAAAAGCAGTTCTAAGAGGAAAATTTACAATACACTCTTACCTCAAGAAACAAGGAAAATCTCAAATAAACAACTTAACCTTACACCTAAAGCAACTAGAGAAAGAAGAACAACACCGAAAAAAAACTCCAAAGTTAGTAGAAGGAAAGAAATAATAAAGATCAGAGCAGAAATAAATGAAATAGAAATAAAGAAAACAATAGTAAAAATCAATAAAACTAAAAGCTGGTTCTTTAAGAAGATAAACAAAATTGACAAGCCTTTAGCCAGACTCATCAAGAAAAAAGGGAGAAGACTCAAATCAATAAAATTAGAAATGAAAGAGAAGTTACAACTGACACTGCAGAAATACAAAGGATCAGAAGAAAAATCTCCAAGCAACTATATGCCAATAAAATGGAATACGTGTAAGAAATGGACAAGATCTTAGAAAGGTACAACCTTCCAAGACTGAACCAGGAAGAAATAGAAAATATGAAGAGACCAATCACAAGTAATTAAATTGAAACTGTGATTTAAAATCTTTCAACAAACAAAAGTTGAGGACCAGATGGCTTCACAGGCAAATTCTATCAAACATTTAGAGAAGAGCTAACACCTATCCTCAAACTCTTCCAAAAAAATTGCAGAGGGAGGAACACTCCCAAGCTCATTCTATGAGGCCACCATCACCCTGATACCAAAACCAGAAAAAGATATCACAAAAAAAGAAGATCACAAGGCAATATCACTGATGAACATAGATGCAAAAACCTCAATAAAATACTAGCAAACTGAATCCAACAACACATTAAAAGGATCATACACCATGACCAAGTGGGATTTATCTCAGGGATGCAAGGGTTCTTCAATATATGCAAATCAATCAATGTGATACACCATATTAAAAAATTGAAGAAAAAAAAATATGATCTTCTCAATAGACACAGAAAAAACTTTGGACAAAATTCAAAACACATTTATGATAAAAACTGTCCAGAAAGTGGGCATAGAGGGAACCTACCTGAACATAATAAAGGCCATATATGACAAACCCACAGCAATCATCATTCTTAATGGTGAAAAACTGAAAACATTTCCTCTAAGATCAGGAACAATACAAAGGTGTCCAATCTCACCACTATTATTCAACATAGTTTTGGAAGTCCTAGTCACTGCAATTAGAAAAGAAAGAAATAAAAGGAATCCAAATTAGGAAAGAAGAAGTAAAACTGTCACTGTTGGCCAAAAGCTTGATACTATACACAGAAAACTACTAGATCTCATCAATGAATTTGGTAAAGTTGCAAGATACACGGTTAATACACAGAAATCTCTTCCATTCCTATACACTAACAATGAAAGATTAGAAAGAGAAATTAAAAAAACAATCCCATTTACCACTGCAACAAAAATAATAAAATACCTAGGAATAAACCTACCTAAGGAGGCAAAAGACCTATACTCAGAAAACTATAAGATACTGATGAAAGAATTCAAAGATGACACAGATTGAGAGATATACTATGTTCTTAGACTGGTAGAATCAATATTGTCAAAATTTCTATACTACCCAAAGCAATCTACAGATTCAATGCAATCCCTATCAAATTACTAAGGTCACTTTTCACAGAATTAGAACAAAAATTTTTACAGTATGTATGGAAACACAAAAGACCTCCAATAGCCAAAGCAATCTTAAGAAAGAAAAAACAGAGCTGGAGGAATCAGGCTCCCTGACTTCAGACTACATTACAAAGCTACAGTAATCAAGACAGTATGGTACTGGCACAAAACCAGAAATATAGATCAATGGAATGGGATAGAAAGCCCAGAGATAAACCCAAGCACATATGGTCACCTTATTTTTGATAAAGGAGGCAAGAATATACAATGGAGAAAAGACAGCCTCTTCAATAAATGGTGCTGGGAAAACTGGACAGCCACATGTAAAAGAATGAAATTAGAACACTCCCTAACAACATACACAAAAATAAAATGGATTAAAGACCTAAATGTAAGGCTGGACACTATAAAACTCTTAGAGGAAAACATAGGCAGAACACTCTGACATAAATCACAACAATATTCTTTTTGACCCACCTTCTAGAGTAATGGAAATAAAAACAAAAATAAGATTAGTAACAAAGCAAGGATGCTCACTCACACCACTTCTATTCAGCATAATACTGGAAGTCCTAGCCAGAGCAATTTGACAAGAAAAAGAAAAATTATATCCAAATCAGAAAAGAAGAAGCAAAATGTGTTTTATTTTCAGATGACCTCTCAATGAGAATGCAAAATATTGCAGCCACTATAGACAACACTATGGAAGTTCCTCAAAATCTTAGAGTCCACAAAAAATCTCTTAGAACTAATAAACAATTCAGTAAATTTGAAGGATACACAATCAACAAATAAAAATTATTTGCATTTATATATCCTAACAATTAACTATCTGAAAATGAAATTAAGACAACAATCTCATTTACAATAGCATCCAAAAAGAATAAAATACTTAGGAAGAAACTTAACTAAGGAGGCAAAAGACTTGTATACTGAAAACTACAAAACAATGATGAAAGAAATTAAAGAAGACACATATTTAGATGGTTACTGATTTTAGATTTTTTCTTTTCCATAACAAGTATTAATTGCTTTAAATTTCCCCTTAGCACCACTTTAGCAGCATCCATCAAATTTTGATACGCTGTATTTTTATTTTCATTGAATTCAAAGTACATTTAATTCCCCCTAAGACGTCTTCTTTGATGTATGGATTATTTAGAAGCATGTTAGTTTCCAAATATTTGGGTACTTTACAGATATCTTTTGGTTACTGACTTTAATTGTGGTCCTAGAATATTCTTTGTATAATTTCTATATCTTTTCATTACTTAAAGTTTCTTTTATGGTCCAGACTATGGTATATCTATGTGAGTGCTCTATGTGTATTTGTGAAGAATGTGTAGTCTGCTGTTGTTGGTTAGATTGTTCTATAAATATCAAAGATAACATTGTTCAGAAAATCTATATTCTTACTTTTTTGTTTTTGTTTTTGTTTTTTTTGCCTACGAACTTATTCTATCAATACCTTAGAAAGAACTGTTGAAGTGTCCAATTTTAATTGTGGATTTGCCTTGTTCTCTTTTCAACTCTTAAGTTTTTGCTTCCTGTATTTTGAGGCTGTCTTGTTTGAGGCATGATATTTAGGATTGTTATATCTTCTTGGTGAATTGACTCTTGCATCATTATCTAATATCCCTGTTTATATCTGTTAAAATTCCTTGTTCTGAAGTCCTAAGTGTACAGTTTTTGTTATTCTTCCCTGCAGATTAAGGCTTTTCTTCCATAGGAGAGTTCAAGGAGATGGATCTGTGTGGAGTTTTATCTGAGGCTACTTTTCCCTTCCCCTAGACAGCACCATGAAGAAAATTTTATCAGGATTCCATCCACCTTCCTTGTGAGCACTTAGTGGGTTTCATGGAGGAAAAGTTCTCCAGAGAGTACTAACCCCAATATATCTGCCACTCCTAAAGTCTTTGCACTCTCACCCTAGCCCATGCTCTCAGCCTTCAGCAATTTGTTAATATTTTTAGCTGGATCTTCTTACTGTCTTATATGGAATCCAGTGGCTTCTTCTTGAAGTAAGCCAGTGCTAGAGCCTGGTTTCTTGTTGTAGGTTTCAATCTCTCCCTAGATTTGGTGATAATTGTTTTGACCTTTGGCTTTAGGGTTAGGGTCAAGAAAGTTCTTAATTTTCAGTTTCTCCAGTATTTTCTTTTTGTAAGTGTGAGAGTGATGCTCTTTTCAGCTCTCTATACTTCTGAGCAGAAACCAGAAGTGGCACCCACCACATTTTCTTTCTTTTGAGAAATTTCTAGTGAGATATTCCTAGATTTCAAACAATGCTGCAATAAATATCCTCTTATATATTCCCCTATGGTATTATGTGAGAATTTTCTTGGATTATAGATCCAGTTGAGAGATACTAGATCATAGTATATGTGTGTAGTTAATTTGGCCAATGGTAATACTGCTCTCCAGAATGGCTACAAATGTCTATATGCCTACCAATAGTGAATAAAATACTGTTTCTCCCATTCTTGCCATTATGTAACATTATAATTTTTAAAATTTTCTGCAAATATGAATATAAAGTATCCTAGCTTGGTTTTAATGTACATTTCTCTGATTACTAATGATTTTGAGCAAGTTTTCCTATAATTAGTCACTGAATTTTCTTTCTCCTAACTTGACTATTCTTGTCCTTTGCCCATTTTTGTTTTATTTTTCTCATAATTTCATATGTAGTTTAATCATTTATTTTAGATATTAGTCCCTGATCAGTTATAGACATTGCAAATACCATCTATCAGTAGGTTGACTGGAATCATTCACTACACAAAAATGCTTAATCTGGACACAGTCAACCCATCAAATTTTGTCTTACAGTTTTTTCTTCATTTTTTTTTTTTGGCCTTAAGATGTTTTTCTTTACACTTAGACTACAAAAATAATAGGACTTTTTTGTTTTTTACACTTATGCATTGTTTCAAATCTTGTCACCAACCTTTTATTTGGTATACATTAAAACATGTAAATTAATCTTATTTTGAGATTTAGAGGAAAGATAGTACTTTAGCAATGTCATATAGTATAGCATAAAGAATACTGGACTAGGAGTTGGAAGGCAAAAATTCTTGTTCATACATTACCACTTACTAGCTGTGATCTTGATCAACAGATAACCTCATTGAACTTGATAATGCTTGATTGGTAAAATGAAACTAACATCACCAAATATGCCTTAGACTGATACAAGAATTAAATGAGTAATTGTTTTGAAAGTACTTCGAAAAGCATGTATTGCAATACAAATATAAAATCATGGTGTAGTCAGTTTGTATCTTTAGTTTCACTTTATTAGTGAGATTTCCTAAACCAGTGGCCTCAGAACACAGTTTCAAGGATATTAATAAATGTTCTTGAAAAAGGATTTCTATGTTCAAATCAGATGGGGATTATAAATTATAATTATAAATTAAGCCAGTTATTTACTGTGGTACTTCCTTGAAAAATCACTGCACTTAATACACAATGAACTTTGTCAATAGTCATGAAATAGTGTGATTCTTTTTTTCCCCATAGCTATTTTCCTCCTCAACCTTTTTTTTTTTTGTGGAATACTTATGAAACATCTCCCAGAAAATATCTTATAAAATACAAGTTTGGGAAAAATGATTTACTGGAAAGAACATTGGGCATTTTATATTCTGATTTTGCTACTTAGATGAGACTTTAGGAAATGTACTTAACCTCGAGATTCACTTTCTTAACCCTTGAAAACAGGGATAAAGACTTTCATTGAAGATTTTTGTATGTAATATATATAAAATAACTGCCTGGTACATAGTAGGAAGTCAGTAAATAGTGGTGGTGTTCTGTTTTTGTCATTAGTGTTTTTATTATGATTAAGTGTATCAGTGTTGGACTTCCCTGGTGGGACACTGGTTAAGAATCCACCTGCCAATGCAGAAGACATGGGTTTGAGCCCTGGTCCAGGAAGATCCCACATGTCATGGAGTAACTAAGCCCGTGCGCCACAACTACTGAGCCTGCGCTCTAGACCCACATGCCACAAGTACTGAAGCCCATGCATCTAGAGCCTGTGCTCCGCAACAAGAGAAGCCACCGCAATGAGAAGCTTGCACACCACAACGAAGAGTAGCCCCCGCTCACTGCAACTAGAGAAAGCCCTCGCACAGCAATGAAGACTCAACAGAGCCAAAAATAAAACAATAAATTTTAAAAAAAGTATCAGTGTAGACATTGATCTTTGGTCAATAGTTTGTATTCATCACATCTCAGCCTTCTCTTCTCATATCTAAGAGAATGAAATAGAGGTTGGTAATGCTTCTTTGCACCAGGATATCTTTTGGTATATCTGCTGATTGTATAACTGAAATCACAAATGTGCTGGCTGTCATATTTCCTGCATCATTATTTCAGCTACCACTGAAATGAAAATTGGTGGATTGGAGTCCTTTCTCAAAAACTTTTCTGTGGTTGTTATGTAGGTAAGTACATAAGGTGGGAAATTCCTTAATCCATGATCCTGCATAAAACTCCTGAATGGAGTTTTTATTGTGATATGTGATAAAAATATAGGCTTGTCTGCCATTCTTTTCAATTATTATTAGCATCTATATCTTACTTTCAATGTGTTCTTGTTTATTTATCACTTTCTATACATGATTTACTTCATTACCTCATTTAGATTCTGAATTCACACCCCACCTCAAAAACCATTTATTTCATTAAATATTGTCCAATGAGAAGTTGAATCATCACTCTTTCTGAGTACTGTTCAGGAACTTTTCTAAATCTATGAAGCTACTATCATCTGGGCCAAACTTACAATTACACAAAATCAGTTCTGAAGAGTTAAATAATTTTCAGTTTGTCAAACTGTGAAAAACACATCCTTTTATAGTAGCCTTTCAGTGCTATCTTAAGCCTGATAGATTTAGAAATGAACAAGAATTCCCTTGAATCTGACCTTTGTAGTATTCCAGTGGGGAGAGGGAACCTCCATAGCCAAGACTTCTATCCTGTCACCTTTCAAATGCTCAAACTGCCAGTAGCCCTTTCAGTTTGTCTGTGAGGATGAGACAAGCCGCTAACAGTCTTTGTCATTTCAATTTTTCACACATTTTGTAACAGTCCTTGCCATTGCATTTTTTCACACATTTCCTCTCTCTCTCTCTCACTCTTGCTCTTGCACTCTCTCTCTCCCCCCCACCGTGTGTGTGTGTGTGTGTGTGTGTGTAGTCTCTACTTGAGTGAAAACTACTCTCGACAACCAACTGCCACAGGCCACTCAGCTGTAAGAAAAGTACAGCTTCAGAACTGTCAAACAAAATAAAAATGAGGCAAATCACAAAGGAGCCAGTTGGTTACGATTAGGCCTGGGGATGCCACTCTAGTATTCCAGGTTGCTATGTTTCATCAGGAAAGCCTGAGGTAGGAAGACATTTTGCCTCCACTTTTGCGGCCACTCTCACAGGAACACCATTTATCAAAAGGATGTTTCCTGCAGCTTGCTGTGTAAGGGTTGATGACCAAAAAGCAGTCAAGGCCAAGTCAGTCTGCCTGTTCTTTTGATACTTGTGCAAAGACAGTTAGTGATAAGAGAGAATTTGCAGCAGATGCTATGAATATACCTATTCTGTTATTTATCCACTTATGACCATCCTATGAAATCCAAAACAATATTCTCTCAAGCTCTAGAGAGGCAGTAGGAAGAGTGACTCTCATAATTTTGCCCCAAAGAGTGTTTCTTCAATGAAGTTCAAGAGAAATGGGTGAAATGAAAACAATTGACTGATCTTTGTACTTTATGTCAGTAAAACTACAATGGACAGTGTTGTGAAAATGATCTGTCTCTTAGGTAGAAAACATATCCAAAATCAAGTCTATTCTTTTCAGGGAGTAGGATTTCTTCTAAGGGTAACTAGTCTATTGAGCCTCATTTGATCCATTATATTTTTTCGTAGAGTCAGGTGATGGGAAAACAACTCCTGAGCTAACTTTGAAACATGCTGAGCCAGCTTCTGCAAAGGGCTGAGCTACTCCTAGGTGGGTGGTACATTAAGCATTTACTTTTTCAGACCTCCAAGCTCTGCTGATACAGGTTTAATAAGTCCTACTCTGAGAATCTGAAAATGAGAATTCTTGATGTACTTCCTAACAGTACCTTTTAGGCCCCAGGAGAATCTACCTTTTTATTTCTCTCCATGTGAGTGGTAAATTAAAACAGAATTCCTTTGAATTTATTTCAGTCCCAAACATCAACCCTTGAGATGTATAGAGATTATATTCACATTCAGACAAACTATAGCACAGCCAATGGTTTCCCTTATTACCTGTGACCCCTAGCTGTTTTTCTTGCTGTGGGCTTAGCATCTTAATCCATACAATGTGACCATTTGTCTTTGTAACTTCTGTTGTTCGGTAAGGGAAATGAAGTAGCCAGCACTTCACTGTGGGAATTTCTGTTCCACGTGGAGAACTGCTTTTGCTTTAACACCCCTTCTAATATTTTACTTCAGTGGGAGGGAGAAAAAAATAAGTGATCATTTTCATGACACTATAAATTTGCAAAATGCTTAGAAGAAGTTAAAAGAAGAATAGAATGATTAAGGGGATTATAGGTTTGAACAGATAGTTTGAAGGAGTTAAATATTTGGGGTTGGATAACTAAAGTCTGTTTATTTAGAAGTAGAAATGGAGTTATACAGTTCTTGAAGAAGGAAGACAACTATTTAAAGTGGATTTTGCTAGCAGAATTGATGAAACATTGAGATTGAATTGTGGCATATACTTGTTTTTTGAATTTTAGTTAGTGGAAAGAATCCAGCCCGAAATTGGGAACTGAGTTTTGACCTAGTTTTATTGATTACTAGCTATGTGATCTCTTATCAATCACTTCTTCCTTTTGGGGCCTTAGTCCTTATCTGTAAAATAAGGGATTTGAGGATGATTTCATGGGTCACTTTTTGCTCTACCATATGGCGATTCTGTAATTTGTGAATTTTTTACTGTGGTAGTCATTATCACTGATCAGCAAGTATTGCTGGTGCTCTATCTTCTGGACTTTTTCTGGCACCCTTGTGTTTGAGTGGAACTCTGTGTCTAGCTCTTATAAATTAGAATTTCTGTAAAAATTTCTATAAGCTGAAGTGATATATATCACTTCTGGGCCAGAGCATTCATTTGCTAGTGTGAGACCTTCCACAAATATGTTTCTCCTATGCATGGCCAGAAAAGTCAAGATAAAGGCTATCATGTCAACTTGAGTCTCTGAGATATTACCATGAATAAAATGTAACTGCTACCCAATAGACATGTAGCATGAGTGAACAATAAACATTTACAATGTTAACACACTGAGTTTGGGGACTTGTTTGGTATTGCAACATAATCTAGCTTATCTTTACCAACATGTCTGCCTCCCATGTTAAACTGTAAATCTCTTAAGGGGAACATGATGTTTTCTACAACCTTTGCAGATCTTAACCCTGCAACTGAAGGTGTTAAACAAATATTGTCAACAAATAAGTTGACTTTTCAGGAGAAGTTTTTGACAGAGTGACAGGGTAGAATAGAAAAAGAAGGAGGTAAGAATTATTTTTAAACTCTCTTAAGTCTAATAAGATTAGTGGTTCTATAATACATAAGTCTCAATTAAGCAAAAACCAAATATTAATACATTTGAACATTGTATTGTGCAATCTTTTATTTCTGGTTGTACTAACTACAAAGCAGGTACAATTAATAGTTGATGTTCTTTAGTAATGTCACATTTTGGTCAATATCAGTCAACTATTTTACTAGTTAATAGGAAGCATACAGTTTTAGTAATATGAAATGCATCTACTATGTGCTAGCATGTGCTAAGATGATGTGAATACAGAGCTGTTGTTACAGAGTTCATAAACAAGCAGGTTGAAAAGTAGATAGAAGCCATGTGAGATAGATACCTTGTTTTTATGCCGTAAGAAGCAATGCGAAAGATTAATTTTACAAAGTGTGTCAATTAACCTGTGATTAAGTCCACACAATTCTAGGCAAATAACTTGATTTTTCCCTCATGCGAGGTTTATTCCCTGCATTGCTTCATCAACGAGTTCTTTCTCCTTTGTAAATAGGTTTATTGCAAAGTTCAAAATGGCAAAAAGCAAATCTAAATGTCCGACAATAGAGAAAATGTTGAATTAAAGTCACTGAACATGTATGGAGGGGGATATTTATTGACATAGAAAAATGCTTATATATTTTTAATTGAAAAAAGCAGGTAACAAGGTTATGTACACTACTGTACTAATTTTTTTTAAAGTATATATATTCATAGAAAAAGTCTGGAACAATCTCAAACCTCACTTGTGGTTATTTCTATGTGGAGAGTTTATGGTTGAGCCTTACATTTCTATTTTATGTATTTTTACATAATTAGATATTTAATAATTTTTAAAGATTCACTTGTATATTTTTTGTATATAGTAATAATAATAATAATAATCCACCTATCCATCATGTCTGATACCTGATAATCTCCTTCTAGCCCAGATTTCCCTTAACAACTTCTATTTTCTCAGAGGGCAGGTATGGTGGAACCAAATTAATTCTGCACCCTCACTCTATTCACTTCCACAAAAGCTCTTGCAAATAATGTTCATTCTGTTTAGTTTTTTAGTTTGACACATACTTAGTGTGTGCCTACTATTCAATACCCAGGCCCTTATTTAGGCATTGGGAATAAAACCTATCTCAGTTTGGTTAAGACCACCAGGTTCATTGTTTGAGTGCCTGTTATGCCAATTAATAGCTGTGTGATTTTGGAAGGTTACAATCAGTTAATTTTCTAGAGTCATTTAGACATAGCTTTATTTTTTCTCCCTTGATGAAATAACTGATTGTTTTTCTTAAAAGTCTCACATCACCATTGTGTTTTCGTCAAGAATTTGTGTTCACTAAATGCCATAACTGAGGTGACGACTATAATCCTGATAAGGCATTTCATCTTGAAGAAGTTACTCAACCTATGTTGATTTCAGTTTTCTAAATTGTAAAATGAAAGTGTTGGATTATATAGTCTTTAAGAATCTTTCAATTCTAAACTCCTATGATTATAAAGTTCTGACTCTCTTTTCAGTGGAGGTAAAGAAATTAGACCAATTGAGAATGAGAAAATAAATTCTTATTTTTCAACAATCCCATGAAGGTTTCTTAATAATTCTGTAGAGTCAGAACTTGTGTATTATCAACTGCATGTTTTCAAATCCCAGGTGGGCTAACTCCTTGAAACATCATATTATTCTGAGTTAGTTGCCACTACTATCTATTCACAAAATGCCCATTAAAATAACACTTTACCAAATATAAGCAGGAAGGGGATCTTCTAGACATTAAAAAAAAGCAATCTAAATGACTTGAGATGATCTGCTTTACTGTTCCCTTTGTTCTTTGTTGCTTTAACATCTTATAGTTTCATTCCTTGGTATTTCTTGTAATTGATCACGTTTAAGAAAATTTGTGTTCAAGAAGGAAGTAGACCTTTGTTTATATCTATCTCTTCCTCCCTTTAGAATCTTATCAAAATCTCAGCACAATCTTTATGTCCTAGTGATGAAATTGGTTGATTTTGAAGGCTTGTAATGCCACCTTGTGGATAAATGATGGCAGCAGTGTGCTATGTGAGAGTACTTTCACATATTATTTGGTAAGTATGCTGAAATTTGAATCTTTCTAACTTGTGGTTTTATTTCAAGGTTTTACTTCCTAGGCCAAAATTTAGATCAGAAAACATTTCACAGTCAGTGTCCTTCTTAAACTAATAGTTGAAGAATAGACCATTTTGTTGCTGCTGATAGCTTATGCTGGGTATTAATTTAAAATGCACAGCCCATCAAAATTATCACATCAAAAGTTTCTGCTTTAATGATATATAAGGAGTGACATTTAGAACAGCTGAGTTTCAGTGACAGATTTGTGACTGCTTGTTTCTGTTACCTCTATGGATAATTCCTATGTACTTACTTCCTATATACTTACTTCTTAGGTAAGATTTTCTTGCTTCGAGCATAGTTAAATAATATACCTACAATTAATTGTAAGAGGTTTTAGAATCAAACTCAAACTCTTTACAGTGGTATAGTGTATTCCATATCCTGAATGATCCTCTCACTTCCTCCTACTGAAAACACCTAAAAAGGCTGAATAAAATAAAAACTAAAACAAATGCATCAATGAAATGAAAATCTAGACATACTCAGAGGTTAAACAGTAAATGAAAATAGGAATCCAAAGAAGATATCTAGGCATTTAATTTACCTTTTGCCTTAAAGACATTTGCTAAACATAAGAACTTTGATTTTCATGTCTTCTTAGTGTGAGGGGCAAGGTTGAGAGGCTAGAGACAAACAAATCCGTCAAAGTTAGGGATTTTAATCAGATACCCCAGGCAGAGAGGAACAAATAATGATATAAATGTTAAAACCCAGTCTATATAATACTACTAGGAAAAATCAGCTATGTGGTATATGAAGACTGTCTGTACTATGTTTATAAGTTTTCTGTAACTATAAAATTTTCTAAAGTAAAACATTGATTTACAAAAAAAAGTGGATGTATTAAAGCATAATAAAGACAAACAATATGAGAATAAGTGAATTGAAAGACTGATTTTAAAAAATCATCAATAATAGAGTATGGAGAAATAAAAAGGTGAAAAATTATGAGCAATATTTTAAGAGATGTGGTGGAAAGTGTGAGAAGCTCTAAAATTAATCTATTTGGAAATTCAAAGGAAATCATGTAATAATGGAGAAGAAACTTTATTTGCATACAAAATATTATTGAGCTTATGAAAGGTAGCAGTACACTGATTCAAGAAGCCAAATGAATACCAAGCAGGTTAAATAAAAAACGATCTGCATCTACATAAATGATAGCAGAACTGCAGGTAACCAAACACAAAATCTTAAAAGCAACAAGAAATAAGAAATATATTACTCCCAAATGCAAAAAAAATTAATCTAAAAGATTATCACTCTTTCAGTGGAGACCATTATGAAAGTGAAATAATATATTCAATGTACTAAGGGAAAGTAAAAGAAATTGCCTTGAACTGAATATCTAGCAAGGACATCCTTCAAAAATTAGACGGAAATATATGTTAAGAAACATTAAAATGGATTCTCACTAAAATAGATTTTAAGTATGTTCTTGGGCAAAAGGAAAGTCTTCCCAGGTAGAAATTCTATGATAAAAGAGGGGTAAACAACCAAAAAGCTGTTAATATATTGGTAAATTTAAACGAACAATACTTTTATAAAGTAATAACAGTAATTTCTCAGGAAGTAAAAACTAAAAGTAAAAACTAGGTAGATGTAAAACGTAAAGTAGCAATAGATGGATTATCAGAGATAGTGTTAATGGTCCTTGTATTGTGCAGGAGAAAGGTAAAAATATTGATTAACTGTAAGAGTCAATAATTTATGAAATGACATCAACAAGATGGTGAAAAATTAAGGCTTGGATTCTCTTTCCACTGATGGACTCACTGATTTTAACAGCAACACTTGGATCAGTTCCTTTGTGAGAAATCCAGAAACTAGATGTGAAGCTCCAGCACCTCAAATGAGTGCAAAACCAGCCACATCAAAACCAGTAGGAAAACTGAAGACACCCTCTTACCATAACCTTCATACCAGGGAAAGTACTATATAATCAAGAGAAACCAGAAACTCCCAGCTTCTCCCTGAGGAGGGAACGAGTTGGACCACATATTTAAATCCTAACTTTTCTAATTGGCACCTGAGGTAATGATTTCTCTCTCACATGTCTTGGAGTGTGGATGGGACCTGGCATATGCTAGATGCTTGTGGGCTACAGAGAAAAGAGTGGTGGTTTGAACTAGTGTTCAGGCACCCACAGATCCTCTAGCATCTCAGCACAGAGAAAAAGGATGAAAACCCTCAGCTCTCAGCTTCTCCCTGTGGAGGAATAGAGTTGTAATGCACATCCAATATCCAATTTTTCCAGGTGCTGCCCAAGTATCTGGCATTTGTTTCACCAGTCTTGGAACACTGACAGGATCTGGCATATTCTATATACCTGGGGATTTCTAAGAACAAAAATGGTGGTTTGGACTAGCATGAAGGTTTCAGAGGCCCTCAGAAGCTTCCACCATGTTTAATGGACAGGATCTTCTGTACAAGGCCAGTCCATGAAAACTAGGAGAATTGGTGTTTTTCTTTTTTTAAAATAATGTTTAGCTACGAACACAGTCAATAAAAATGATGAAAAAGGGAAATGCAACCTAGAAAAAAGAACAAGTAAAAACTCTAGAAACAAACCTTAAAGAAATGGAGACATATGAATTACATGACAGAAAATTCTAGATATCCATTATATAACTGCACAATGAGATCATGAGAAAAATTCATGAACAAAGTGAGAATTTCAAAAAGAGAATTTTAAAAAATAACAAAATAGAAATCTTGGAGTCAAAGGATATAATAACTGAACTGAAAGCACCAAGGGAAGGATTCAGTAGCAGACTAGAGCAAGCAGAATAAAGAATCAGCTAACTGGAAGACAGGTCATTGGAAATTAGTCAGAGAAGAAAAAAAATAATGAAAACTAATTAAGGAAATTTAAGGGACTTATGGGACACCATAAGTGTGCCAATATATGCATTAGGAGAGTCCTAGAAGGAAAAAGGAGAGAGAAATGACCAGAAAGTTTATTCAAAGAAATAATGGCTTAAAATTTCCCAAATCTAGGGAAAGAAATAGACATCCAGATCTAGAACACCCAAATGACATAAAATTAGATGAGTCAAATAAAATTCATGATGAGACACATTATAATCAAATTGTCAAAGGTCAAAGACAAAAATAATTTTGAAAGCAGCAAAAGAAAAATGACTTTTATTATGTAAAAGGCAGCATCCATAAGACTATCAGCAGATATTCCAGCAGAAACCTTGCAGGCAAGAGGGAGTGAGATGACACATTCAAAGCACTGAAAGAAAAAAGAACTGCCAAACAAGAATACTATATCCAGCAAAACTCTTCAAAACATGAATGAGAGATAAAGACTTTTCAGATAAACAAAAACAATAGGAGTCCTTTACCACTAGATCTGCCTTACAATAAATGCTAAAGGGAATCCTTCAATTTGGTATGAAAGGACACTAAGCAGAAACACTGTAGAAAAAGAAAATAATCTCTTTGGGACATGTAAATATATAGATAAACACAGAATTCTGTATAACTCTAACAGTGGTGAGTAAATAATTTTAGTTCTACTTTAAAAGCCAAAAAACAGAAGTAGTAAAAATAACCCTTGCAGGATATTTGGTCCTGTCCAAAATTTCCATAAGACATTTTTCTAAAAGACATTTGGTCCATAAGACATTTATATCAGAAGAAATTTAGTTCACAACAAAATGTCCTTAATATTTGTAGGACTATTTGGTCTAGTTTAAAATGTCTATAACACATTTGGTCCATGCCAAAAATTCCTTGGTATTTGGTCCTGTGCAAAACCATTTGGCATGGGCCAAATACACCCATGAATGTTTTGAATAGGACCAAATTTCAAGGACGTTTTAGCATGGACCAAATATCTTATGAGTGTTTTGGACAAGACCAAATGTCTGCTAACTGAAATAACTATAACTGAACAATATTAATGGATACACAGCATAAATAGATGTAAAATGTGACATCAATAACTTAAAGCGTATTGAGGGAATAAAAGTGTAGAGTTTTTGTATGTCATCAAAGTTAAGTTGTTAACAGCTTAAAATAACTATAAGATAAATTATGTAGGCCCAAAGGCAACGACAAAGAATATATCTGTAGGATTTTAAAAAAAGAGAAAGGAATCAAAGCATATCAATTTAGAAAATCAAAAACAATGAAACACAAAAAAAGAGAGCAAGAGAGGAGAAAAGGAATAAAAATAGCTACTAAACAAAGAAATTAACAAAATGGCAACAGTAAAATCTTTGCTACCAAAATTATCTTAAATGTATATAGATTAAATTCCTCAATCATGAGACATAGAGTGGCTGAATGGGTATAAACACACAAAAATCCAACTATGTGGTGTCTACAAGAGACTTTAGATGTAAGGACATGCATAGGTTGAAAATGAAGGAAAGGAAAATGATATTCTGTGCAAATGACAAACAGAGAAGAACGGGAGTGGCTATTCTTATATCAGACAAAATAGATCTTCAGTGCAAAACTGACACAAAAATCAAAGAAGGACATTATACAGTGATAAAAATGTCAATTCATCAGGAAGATATAACAAGCATATATTTGTGTCTAATCAGAAGAACTAAATATATAAAGCAAACACTGACAGAACTGTAAGAAGAAATAGACAGCAAGAAAATAGTAGTAGGAGACTTCAATATCCCACCTTCAATAATAGAAAGAATTACCAGACAGAAATTCAACAAAGAAACAGTGGACAAGAACAAAACTGTAGACCAAATGAACATAACAGACATGTAGAATACCCAACCCAAAAGCAGCAGAATACACATTCTGAAGCACACATGGACCATTCTCAAGGATAGATTGACTGTTAGATCAGAAACAAGCCTTAACAAATTTAAGATTGAAATCATACCAAGGACATTTTCCAACTACAATGTAAAATTTAAGAGCAGAAGGGAAACTGAAATATTCAAAAATATATGGAAATTAAACAGCACACTATTTTTTAACAATTTTATTGGAGTATAATTGCTTTACATTGTTGTGTTAGTCACTGTTGTATAACAAAGTGAATCAGCTATACATATACATATATCCTCATTTACCAACCCTCCTGCGTATCCCTCCTACCCTCCCCATCCCACCCCTCTAGGTGGTCACAAAGCACCAAGCTGATCTCCCTGTGCTATGTGGCTGCTTCCCACTAGCTATCAATTTTAAATTTGGTAGGGTATATATGTCAATGCCACTCTCTCACTTCATCTAAGCTTACCCATCCCACTCCCTGTATCCTCAAGTCCATTCTCTACATTTGCTTCTTTATTCCTGTACTGTCCCTAGGTTCTTCAGGACCATTTTTTTTTTCTTAGATTCCATATATATGTGGTAGCACACAGTACTTGTTTTTCTCTGCTGACTTACTTCACTCTGTATGACAGACTCTAGGTCCATCCACATCACTCCAAATAACTCAGTCTTGTTTCTTTTTATGGCTGGGTAATATTCCATTGTATATATGTGCCACATATTCTTTATCCATTCATCTGCTGATGGACACTTAGGTTACTTCCATGTCCTGGCTATTGTAAATAGAGCTGCAATGAACAATGTGGTACATGACACTTTCTGAATTATGGTTTTCTCAGGGTATGTGCCCAGTAGTGGGATTGCTAGGTCATATGGTAGTTCTATCTTTAATTTTTTAAGGAACGTCCATACTGTTCTCCATAGTGGCTGTATCAAGTTCCATTCCCACCAACAGTGCAAGAGGGTTCCCTTTTCTCCACACCCTCTCTGTGCCAGTACCATACTGTCTTGATTACTGTAGCTTTGTAGTATAGTCTGAAGTCAGGGAGCCTGATTCCTCCAGCTCCATTTTTCTTTCTCAAGATTGCTTTGGCTATTTGGGGTCTTTTGTGTTTCCATACAAATTGTGAAATTTTTTTGTTCTAGTTCTGTGAAAAATTCCAGGGCTAGCTTGATAAGGATTGCAATCAATCTGTAGATTGCTTTCAGTAGTATAGTCATTTTCACAATGTTGATTCTTCCAATCCAAGAACATGGTATATCTCGCCATCTGTTTGTATCATCTTTAATTTCTTTCATCAGTGTCTTGTTGTTTTCTGCATAAGGTTTTTTGTCTCCATAGGTCAGTTTATTCCTAGGTATTTTATTCTTTTTTTTTGCAATGGTAAGTGGGAGTGTTTCCTTAATTTCTATTTCAGATTTTTCATCATTAGTGTATAGGAATGCAAGAGATTTCTGTG
>NC_041234.1:71256663-71279425 GCF_002837175.3 Physeter macrocephalus | reverse complement strand
CTACAAACAGTGACAGCTTTACTTCTTCTTTTCTGATTTGGATTCCTTTTATTTCTTTTTCTTCTCTGATTGCTGTGGCTAAAACTTCCAAAACTATGTTGAATAAGAGTGGTGAGAGTGGGCCACCTTGTCTTGTTCCTGACCTTAGTGGAAATGGTTTCAGTTTTACACCATTGAGAGTTATGTTGGCTGTGGGTTTGTCATATACGGCTTGTATTATGTTGAGGTAAGTTCTTTCTATGCCTACTTTCTGGAGAGTTTTTATCAAAAATCGATGTTGAATTTTGTTGAAAGCCTTTTCTGCATCTATTGACATGTTCATATGGTTTTTACACTTCAGTTTTTTGAAATGTTGTATCACATTGAGTGATTTGCATATATTGAAGAATCCTTGCATTCCCGGGGTAAACCACACTTGGTTATGGTGTGTGGTCCTTTTAATGTGCTGCTGGATTCTGTATGCTATTATTTTAAACAGCATACTTTTAAGTAGCCACAGAGTAAATCAAAAGTGAATTTCGAAAACATCTTGAGTTAAAAATAACTACAACAAGCCAAATATGTACAATGCAGTAAAAAAAGTAATAAGGGGAAAGTTTATAGCAATAACCACCTACATTGATAAAGAATAAATATTTCAAATAAAACCCTAACCATACAACTTAAAAAAAACTAGAAAAGAAGAAGAAACTAAACCCAAATTTAGCAGAAAGAAGGATATAATTAAGACTACAGCTGAAATACATGAAATAGAGACTAGAAAGATTGCAAGAAAATTTGAGGGTTTTTTTTTGTTGTTGTTGTTTTTTTTTTTTTTTTTTGCGTTACTTGGGCCTCTTACCGTTGCGGCCTCTCCCATTGTGGAGCACAGGCTCCGGATGTGCAGGCTCAGTGGCCATGGCTCACGGGCCTAGCCGCTCCATGGCATGTGGGATCTTCCCTGACCGGGGCACAAACCCGTGTCCCCCACATCGGCAGGCAGACTCTCAACCACTGCACCACCAGGGAAGCCCTGAGTTGGTTTCTTGGCAAGATGAACAAAATCAACAAAGCTTTATCTAGACTAAGGAAAAAAAAAATCCAAATATTAAAATCAGAAATGAAAAAGGAGACATTACAATTGATGCTACAGAAATAGAAAAGGATCATAAGAGACTACTATGAATAATTATAAACAATAAACTGTATAGCCTAGAAGAAATGGGCAAATTTCTAGAAATCCTCAGTCTTCCAAGACTGAACCATGAAGAACTAGCGTCTGAACAGTTATTTAACTAGTAACAAGAATCACTCATCAAAGTCCCCAACAAAGAAAAGCTCATGACCGTATGGCTTTATTGACAAATTCTACCAAATATTTAAAGAAGAATTAATGTCAATTCTTCTCAAATTTTTCCAAAAAATTGAAGAAGAGAGAACATTTACAAATTCATTTTATGAGGCCAGCATTACCGTGATAACAAAGGCTAACAAGGAAACCACAAAAAATGAAAAATATAGGCCAATATCCCTGATGAAAATAGATAAAAAATAATCAAAAAAATTCTAGAAAATGAAATTCAACATCACATTAAAAATATTATAAACCATAATCATGTAAGATATATCCTTGTCATGAAAGGATGGTTCAATATAGGAAAACCAATAAATGTGATATGCCACATTAAGGACAAGAAGGATAAAGTCACATGATTATCTCAGTAAATGCAGAAAAATTTTTAACAAAAATCAATACTGTTTCATGCTAAAGACTCTGAACAAAACTAGAAATAGAAGGAAATTACCTCAACATAATAAAATCCATATATGAAAATATCCATAGCTAATATACTCAACAATGAAAAACTGAAGAATTTTTTTCAAAAATCCGGAATAAGAAAGCAAAACCCAACTTCACCACTTCTATTAAACATATTACTATTTAAAGCCAGAAAAATTAGGCTTTAAAAAAAAATAGGAATCCAGATTGGAAAGGTATAAGTAAAGTTATCTCTGTTTGCAGATTATATGATCTCATAAATAGAAAATTCTCAAGAATCCATACAGAAACAGAAGTAATAAATGAATTCAGTAAAGTTGCAGGGTATAAAATCAACATACAAAAATATGTTGCATTTCAGTGGTGAGATGAATTGGGAGATTGGGATTGACATATATACACTAATATGTATAAAATAGATAACTAATAAGAACCTGCTGTATAAAAAAATAAATAATTAAAATTAAAATGAAATATGCTGGGGGTTCCCTGGTGGTGCAGTGGTTGAGAATCCACCTGCTGATGCAGGGGACATTGGTTCGTGCCCCGGTCCAGGAAGATCCCACATGCCCTGGAGCAGCTGGACCCATGAGCCATGGCTGCTGAGCCTGTGCATCTGGAGCCTGTGCGTCTGGAGCCTGTGCTTCACAATGGGAGAGGCCACAACAGTGAGAGGTCTGCGTACCACAAAAAAAAAAAAAAAAAAAATTAAATATGCTGCATTTCTATACAATAACAGTTAACTATCTGAAAAAGAAATTAGTAAAACAATCCCATTTACATTAACACCAAAATTAATAAAATACTTGAGAATAAATTTAAGCAAGGAGGGGAAAGATGTATACACTGAAAACTAAAAAATACTGATGAAATAAATTAAAGGAAAAACAAACATATGGAAAGATATTCTGTGTTCATGGATTGGAAGACTTAATATTGTTAAAGTATCTATACTACTCAAAGCAATCTACAGATTTAATGCAACCCCTATAAAAATTCCTATAGCCAGTTTATAGAGATAGAAAAAAAATCCTAAAATTAATATGGAACCACAAATGACCCAGAATGGCCAATGTGATCTTGAGAAAGAGAAACAAAGCTGGAGGAATCACACTTCTTTTTTTGAAAACATATTACAAAGCTGTAATAATTAAAATGTTATAGTACTAGCTAAAGAGACATATAGACAAATGGAACTGAATAGACTGCCCTGAAATCAATCCATGCAGATACAGTCCACTGGTCTTTGAAAAGTGTGCCAAGAATACAAAAATTAAAGTTAAGAAAAAATTTTAAAGGCATCAAGAGATAAACAGAGTCATGTACAAGGGAATCCCCATAGGCTATCAGTTGATTTCTCTGCAGAAAATTTGTAGGCCACAAGGGAGTGGCACAATACATGCAAAGTGCTGAAAGGAAAAAGCCCGCAAACTAGGATACTCTACTCAGCAAGGTGTCATTTAGAACAGAAGGAGATATAAATAACTTCACTGACAGGGAAAAACTAAAAGAATTCAGCAATAACAAATACACCTTAAAAGAAATGTTGAAGTATTTTCTCTAAATGGAAAATAAGTAAGAATATATTGGAAAGAGAAAATCCCAATAGGAAAGCCAAACATATAGTAAGATTGAAGATCATTTACATAAACTAGTATGTTGATTGAAAGACAAAAAAATTACAAAAGCAATTATAATTATGATAAACTATAAAGACATAAGCATACATATGTAAAATATAACAGCAAAAACACAAAATGTAGAATGGGGGGGTAAAAATGTAGATCTTTTAGAATGTGTTTAAATTTAAATGACTATCAGTTTAAATCAAGTAAATATAATTATTGGTCAACATATATGAACTCCATGGCAATCACACATCAAAAACCTACAATAGAGACACAAAAAGTAAACAGAAATGAAACTAAGCCTACTACAAAAAAAAATCTTTAAATCAAAATGGTAGAAACAAAAGGAAGAAGAAATGGACAGAGAAGAACCACAAAAACAACTGGAAAACAAGGAATAAAATGGCAATAAGTACATACCTGTCAATAATTATTTTAAATGTCAGTGCACTAAATGTTCCAAACAAAGAAATAGGGTGGCTGATTGGATAAAAAATAAGATCTTTTAGTATGCTGCCTACAAGAGACTCACTTCAGGGCTAAAAACACACACAGACTGAAAGTGAGGGATTGAAAAAGCTATTTCATGCAAACGGAAATGACAAGAAAGCATGAGGAGCAATACTCATGCCAAACAAAATAGACTTTTAAACAAAGTTTATAACAAAAGACAGAGAAGGGCATTATACAATGATAAAGGGATCAACACAAGAAGAGGATATTACACTTTTTAACATATATGCATCCAATACAGGAGCACCTAAATATACAAAGAAAATATTAACAGACATAAAGGGAGAAATTGATAACAATATAATAATAGTAGGGGACTTTAACACCCCATTGACATCAATGGACATATCATCCAGATGGAAAATCAATAAGGCAACAATGGTTTAATGACACAATAGGCCAGCTGGACTTATGATATCTACAGGACATTACATTTAAAACAGCAGAATACACATTCTTTTCAAATGCACATGAAATGTTCTCCACAAAACCAGCCTCAACAAATTTAAGAGGATAGAAATTATATCAATCATTTTTTTCCAACCACAATGGTATAAAACTAGAAATCAACTACAGAAAGGAAAACAGGCAAAGGACAGAAACGTGGAGACTTAACAACACCCTACAAAAAACCAATGGGTCAATGATGAAATCAAACAGGAAATCAGAAAAATCATCAAAACAAATAAAAATGGAAACACAACTTTCCAAAATCTATGGGATGCAGCAAAACTGTTGTAAGAGGGAAAGTAATAGTGATATAGGCTTTCCTCAAGAAACAAGAAAAATCTCAGACAACCTAACCTACCACCTAAAAGAATCAGAAGAAAAGAACAAAGCCCAAAGTCAACAGAAGGAAAGAAATAATAAAGATCAGAGAGGAAATAAATAAAACACAGACCAAGAAAACAATAGAAAAGATCAATGAAACCAAGCACTGGTTTTTTGAAAAGATAAACAAAATTGATAAACCTTTAGCCAGGCTCATCAAGAAGAAAAGAGAGAAAAACCAAATAAACAAAATAAGAAATGAAAGAGAAATAATAATCAATACCACAGAGATACAACAAAATAAGAGAATACGATGAATACTTATATGCCAACAAATTGGACAACATAGAAGAAATGGACAAATTTCTAGAAACATCCAGACTGCCAAGACTGAATCAAGAAGAAGCTGACAAGCTGAACAGACCAGTCACTAGAAGTGAAATTAAACTCATAATAAAAACTTCCCAGCAAACAAAAGTCCAGGACCAGAAAATTCACAATGGAATTACACCAAACATATAAAGAAGAACTAATACCTATCCTTCTCAAACTATTCCAAAAAATTGAAGATGATGGAACACTCCCATATTCATTCTATGATGCCATAATTACCCTGATACCAGAACCAGACAAAGACACTACAAAAAAAGTACAGGCAAATACAACAAAATATTATCAAATGGAATCCAACAATATATAAAAAGGATCATACACCATGATCAAGTTGGATTTATTCCAGGGTCAGAAGGGTGGTTCAACACTCACAAATCAATCAATATCATACACCACATTAACAAAAGGAAGAATAAAAATCACATGATTATGTCAATAGCAGCAGAAAAAGTGTTTGACAAAATTCAACATCCATTCATGATTAAAAAAACTCTCATCAAAGTGTGTATAGAGGGAATATATCTCAATATAATAAAGGCCATTTACAACAAACCCAAAGCAAACATCATACTGAAAGGTGAAAAGCTGAAAGCCATTCCTCTAATTTCAGGAACAAGGCAAGAATACCCATTCTTGCCACTTCTATTTAACATATTATTTTTAGTCCTAGCCACAATAATCAGAAAAGAAAAAGAAATAAAAATAAAACGTACCCAAATTGGAAGGGAAGAAGTAAAACTTTCACTCTTTGCAGATGACATATACTTTATATAGAAAACACTAAACTATCCAACCAAAAACTATTACAACTAATAAATGAATTCAGAAAGATTGCAGGAAAAAAAAGATTTATATACAGAAGTCTGTTGTGGTTCTACACACTAAAAATGAAGTATCAGGAAGAAAAAAAATCCCATTTAAAATTGCATCAGAAAAGAATAAAATACCTAGGAATAAACTTAACCAAAAAGATGAAAGACCTACACTCTGAAAACTATAAAACATTGATGAAGGAAACTGAACATGACACAAAGAAATAGAAAGATATCCAGTGCTCTTGGATTGGAAGAATTAATATTGCTACAATGGCCATACTTCACAAAAAAATCTACAGATTTAATGAAATCCCGATCAAAGTACTCATGACATTTTTAAAAGTACTAGAACATATAATCCTCTAATTCATATGGAACCACAAAAGACTCTGAATTGTCAAAGGAATCTTGATAAAAAAGAACAGTCCTGGAGGTATCATGCTCCCTGACTTCAGTCTATACTACAAAGCTATAGTAATCAAAACAGCATGGTACTGGCACAAAACCAGACACCGAGATCAATGAAACAGAATAGAGAGTCCAGAAATAAACCCATTCACCCATGGCCAATTAGTCTACGACAAAGAAATATATAATGGAAAAAAGACAGTCACTTCAACAGGTAGTGCTGGGAAAACTTGACAGTCACATGTAAAACAATAAGATAAGAATATTCCCTCACACCATATACAAAAATAAACTCAAAATGGTTGAATGACCTAAATGTCAGAACAGAAACCATAAAACTCCTAGAAGAGAATACAGGCAGAACACTCTTTGACATGTCATAGCAATATTGTCTTGAATCAGACTTCTAAGGCAAAAGAAATAAAGTTAAAAATAAACAAATGGGGTGTAATTAAATTTAAAAGCTTTTGCACAGCAAAGAAAACTACTGACAAAACAAAAACACAACTTAAGGAATGAAAGAAAATATTTGCAAATGACGTGACCAGCAAAGGGTTAATATCCAAAATATACAAACAACTCATAGAACTCAATATCAGAAAAAAAAAAAAACCCATCAATAAATGGGCAGAAGACATTTTTCCAAAGAAGACATTCAAATGGCTAACAAACACATGAGAAGATGCTCAACATCATCAATTATTGGGTGGGGCAAAAAGTTCCTTTGGTTTTTAAAGTAAAAATAAAAGACACATTTTTCATTTTCACCAAGAACTTTATTGAACAATGTAGTCGCCCTTTTGTTCCACTACCTTCTGCCATTTTTCAGGCAACTTCATAATTCCATCTTCCCAAAACTTTTTATCTTTTTGAGCAAAGAACTCTTCCAGGTGCCTTTTACAGTCTTCCAGGGAATTGAAATTTTTTCCATTAAGAGGATTTTTTAAAGACCTAAATAAATGGAAATCCGAAGCTATTATGTCTGGTGAATACAGCAGATGAATCAGAACTTCCCAGCCAAGCTGTAACAGCTTTTGCCTGGTCATCAAAGAAGAATGCGGTCTTGTGTTATCCTGATGGAAAGGCTATGGCCATACCACCCTGAGCGTGCCCGATCTCGTCTGATGGAAGATTATGCATTTTCTTTTGACTAAATCTGGACGCTTTTCATCAAGTGCAGCTTTCAGTTGGTCTAATTGGGAGCAGTACTTTTGGAATTAATCCTTTGGTTTTCCAGAAGGAGCTCATAATAGAGCACTCGCTTCCAATCCCACCATATACACAACATCACCTTCTTTGGATGAAGACCAGCCTTTGGTGTGGTTGTTGGTGGTTCATTTCACATGCCTCATGATCTCTTCCATTCCACATTGTTGTACAGTATCCACTTTTCATCACCTGTCACAATTTGTTTCAAAAACGGAACGTTTTCATTACGTTTCAGTAGAGAATCTCATGCGGAAATATGGTCAACACGTTTTTATTCGCTTAACTTATGTGGAACCCAAATATCAGTGCGATTCACATAACCAAGCTGGTCCAAATGATTTTCAATGCTTGATTTGGATATTTTGAGTATGTTGGCTATCCCTCGTGTAGTATAATGTAGATTGTTCTCAATTATTGTTTCGATTTGATCGCTATCAACTTCAACTGGTCTACCTGACCGTGGAGCATCGTCCAGTGAGAAATCTCCAGCATGAAACTTCACAAACCACTTTTGCCACGTTCAATCGGTCACAGCACTTTCTCCATACACTGCACAAATCTTTTTGTGCATTTCAGTTGCGTTTTTAACCTTTCATTAATTAATAAAGCATAATATGCTGAAAATGTTTTTTTCTTCCATCTTCAATATTAAAATGGCTATACAAAACTTCACCAATTTTGATAAGTCTTTTTGTAAATGCATGCTAGGACAGCTGTCACATACAATCTAACAAAATTGTTTCAAATGAAGTTAAAGACAACTAAGTGCTACTAGAGCCATCTTACAGAAAAAAACTGAATGAACTTTTTGGCCCACCCAATATTAGAGAAATGCAGATCAAAACAAAAGTGAGATATCACGTCACACTTATCAGAATGGCTATCATCAAAAAGTCTACGAATAACAAATGTTGGAGAGGATGTGGAGAAAAGGAAACACTTGAACACTGTTGGTGGGAATGTAAATTGGTGCAGCCACTATGGAAAATAGTATGGAGCTTCCTCAGAAAACTAAAACTAGAAATTACCATATGATTCAGCAATTCCACTCCTGGATATATAACCAGAAAAAAATGAAGACACTAATTTGAAAAGATAAATGCACCCCAATGTTCATAGCAGCAGTATTTAGGATAGCCAAGACATGGAAGCAGCCCAAGTGTCCATCAATAGTAAACTGTATTAAGAAATGTGGTATATATGTATATATATATATATATATATATACACACACACATATATGTATATGTATATATATATACACACACATATATGTGTATATATACACACACATGATGAAATATTACTCAGCTGTATAAAAAGAATGAAATACTGCCATTTGCAGCAAAATGGGTAGACCTAGAGAATATTATGCTTATTGAAATAAGTCAGACAGAGAAAGACAAATACTGCATGATATCACTTGTATAAATAATAGAAATGAATGTATATGCAAAACAGAAACAGACTCGCAGGTATAGAATGCAAATTTGTGATTACCAAAGAGGAAATGGAAGGCAGGAGGGACAAGTTAGGGGTATGGGATAACCCTACCATATGTAAACTATCATATATGAAATAGATAATCAACAAGGACATACTCTATACACAGGGGATTATAGCCATTAGCTTGTAATAATCTATAATTGAGTATAACCTGCAAAAATACTGAACCACTATGCCATACACCTGAAACTAACATATTATAATAAATCAAATCTACCTCAATTAAAAATATAAAAGATGTTTAAAAAAACTAATTTAAGGAGCTGAATTAGGATTTTTTGGTGGTAATGCTTAAAAAAATAAAAATCACAGTGAATAAGTTTTTAAAAATATTAGAAAGAAAATTAAAATGACAAATCATCTAAATGAAGAGAAGAAAGGATTGTAAGCAAAAATATCTCAGGACAAATAGGAAACACAAAATCAGATCATCAAAATAAATAAAAATATACCAGTAATTCAAGTAAGTGTAAGTGGTCCAAATATTCAAATTAAAAGACAAACTTTGTTAGTCTGGTTAAAAATAAAATATAAGAAAACAAGATCCAGCTTTATGTTTTCCAGGTGACACATAATAAACAAGAGACTAAAGAAGAATTAAAAGAAAGGAATATATATACATATCATATCAAATATATATATATCAAATATAAACAAAATGGAAGTGTGTGCATTTATTTTAATATCAAACAATATAGGTTTATAAACTTTAGAGCCAAAATTATTTGGTGGAGATACTACATAAAAGATATAATTCACACACACACACACACACACACACACACACACATGCATATAAAAATTGAACTTGCATGCATCTAATTGCATAGACAAATATATCATGCAAAAAATGATATAATCACAGGAAGAAACAACCAATTCAGTCATTATGTTGGGAGATTTTTAAATTCACATAACATGACTTTCCTCTGACCATATCCTCCAAGAGATGATTGATCTTGCTCTAATTCATGCTTTTATTAGCTTCATTTTTGATTATTTTATTGTCCTTTATATGAGGGGATGATTAAACATTTTAAGGTTAAAAATTAAAAATGGATTCTTAAACTGGAAACAGGATATTCGGGTCCATTCAGATACTTTTCTTAAGATTGCAAGTTTTCATAATATTAGATGAATGTAATGCAATTAATTAGTATGGAATGAGATTTGAAAATGTGAGTTGAAACTCTGTTATGAGAAGTGATAATGAATCCATTCTTGACCAGTCTTTAGTCACCAATCTTTATTCAGGCTCCTCTAAGCCCTCTTCTCAACTAGGTCTTGATCTTGACTGGCTCAGCCCAGTTTTAGCAGAGAATTCTGTGAAGTCAGTTAGTGAGAATCTTACCACCACTTGATATTTGATCAAATTCTTCAACAGCCCCATCCTTAATATCTAAGCCCTTGGCATTCTTTTAGTGAGAATTTTATTAGGTCAGTTTAGGAAGAATCCCTCTCCTTGGTATCTAATCTAGTTCTCTTTAGTAATTTTCCATCCACTGATCCCCTCATTCTGTTCTTTAGCTATAAATCTCCAGCTGTCTTTGCCATATTTGAAGTTGAGTTCAATCTCTCTCCTCCATTGCAGTAGTCTTGACCACTATTGCAATCGTTTAGAATAAAGTCTTCCTTATTTTTTTAAAATAAATGTTAGAATTTTTTTTTATACAAGACTATGATTGGGAACCACCACCATAGTCATTTTTTTAAAGCTGTTGAAATGACAACAAAGACAATTTAAAAGCTTGTCTTTTTTTCCCCCCATAATAATGGGTCTTAAAGATGATAAGAATGTGTAAGGAATAGTGCTTTCTGGTGGTGATAGGGCAAAATAGGATGTGGATCTCTTTCACTTTCAAGGAGTTCAGGTGTGACTATAAAGAAATAACTATGTTACTGGTACATTAGAGTCATACTTTTTATTGCCCATATAGAAGTAGAATGACTGGAAAAGCAAGATGTGTTCAATGCTGGATTTGTTTAATGATGTTAAGGTTTTATAGATATTCCCTTATAGCCATTTTAAAAAGGAAAATTGTTACAAGCCTTTAAAAAAACAAAATAAAGAGTTTTGTATTATAAAACTGAAACTCTTTAGTAACACATCTACTTTTTTTAATCATTTTTTCAACAGATTGGTATTGAATGCTTAGTGTGTTGCCAGGCATTATCCTGTGCAACTGGGATACAGCTGTGGACAAAACAGAAAAAAACTAATTCACATGTCTTGAAATTTAGAGGTTAATAAAGAATTCTGATATTAATCAAATAACTATTAAATTGCAACTCCGATAACTTCTAGGGATAAATAGTACACAGTGCGTGGTGAATGTATGACAATAGGATGTCTACTAGATAAAGTGATCAGAGAGGGCTTTCCTGAGTAAGTAATTTTTATATTTTTCTAAATATTTATTCATTTGGCTGTGCCGGGTCTTAGTTGCGGCATAGGAACTCTTAGTTGCAGCATGTGGGATCCAGTTCCCTGACCAGGGATGGAACCTGGGCCCGCTACATTGGGAGTGTGGATTCTTAGCCACTGGACCACCAGGGAAGTCCCTCCCTTAATCACTCTTGAAATAAACTTTTTAGAGAGCCAACTTTGATTCTGTCATCATTTCTAGTCTTCTTTCTTTGTTTTTTTTTTTTTGTTTGTTTGTTTTTTGCGGTACGCGGACCTCTCACTGTCGTGGCCTCTCCCGTTGTGGTGCGCAGGCTCAACGGCCATGGCTCACGGGCCCAGCCGCTCCGCGGCATGTGGGATCTTCCCGGACCGGGGCACGAACCCGTGTTCCCTGCATCGGAAGGCAGACTCTCAACCACTGCGCCACCAAGGAAGTCCTGAGTAAGTAATTTTTGAACTGAGATCATAAGAAGGAATAGTTAAATAATCTTGGAGTATGTCAGGAAAGACTAAAAGTCTTCCAGGCAAGGGGAACACTATATAAAAATTCCGTTAACAAGAGGAGTGTGGTGACTTTGAAGAACTGAAAGAAAGTGAGTGTGGCTAAAATATAGAATGAAGGTGATTGCGGTTCAAGATGAAGATGCAAAGATAGGCAGAACATTCAAATTTTGTTAGACCATGTTATAGATTTTAGTAATTGTCCTAATGGGATAATATTTAAAATACTATTTAAGGGCTTTGAAGTACTGAAATATTTAAAGGAGCATGATAATGGGTGGTGGTGACATGAACAGGTTTGCATTTTGAAAAGATTACTCTAGGTAGCTTCAGAACCTGAATTAGCTTAGAAAAGGATAAGAATCTCTTTGTGGTTGCTTCAAATAAAGAAAGACAGTGGATATTGAAAAGAAAATGGATAGATATGAGGGAAAGGAAATGAAATCAGTACCATTTATTGCTGGATTATATATGGGACGTGAGGAGGAAGAAAATGTCAAGAATTAGTGCTAGGTTTTAAACTGGATGAATAGCGTTGCTATTTATTAGAGAGGGAACATTTGGAGAGGATCTGTTCCTGTTCTCCCCAGACAGATGGTGGTTTGTATATGAGTAAAATTCGGGGCCTTTTGAGTTTCAGGTCCTTTTTAGTTATCCAAATGTAAGTGCTAAAAAGGTAGTTGAATTATAAGTCCTGGAGTATCAGAAGAGAGTTCTGAGCTAGAGATATGATTTTGGGAGTCACGAATGATCATTGATGCCAATAGAATGGATGTGATTTCCATGGGAAAAAATATAAAGTGAGAAGTAATGTACATAAATTTACTTAATGAATGCCAGCATTTAGGGACTAAATAGCAATGCTTGAGCCAACAATGAAACTTAAAGAAATAGCCGTAAACGAACAAGGAAGATCAGGAAAGTATGTTAACATGAAAGCCAAGGAAGAGATAATTATTTTATAATGTGATGTTCATAAATACTGTTTATTATATATGTGATAGTCAAGATGTAACCAAGTAGATTATGTATTTTTATCAGTGGCTAGGATGAGCCGTTCTGAGAATTCTCTTTTTTGGTCTTAGTGATTGACTAAACCTCAAAGTTCAATCTACATAGTCTTATAATTAAATGAATCAGAGTTTTGCTCAGTATAGTAACTTGTAAGGTCTCTAAGACTTACACAAGTAGTTTAGGTGTGACTATAAAGAAATAAGTAGTTTCTTTATAGTGTCTAAGTTACTGGTGCTTTAGAGTTATACTCTGTATGGACCATAGAGAAATGGAATGACTAAAACCATTGACTAAATCATTCTGAACGCTGAATTTAGATCAATTAAATGAATCTTATCACTCTTACATTTCCAGGAATTTATGCTTGTGCCAAAATATCATCAATTAACTGCAAGATATTAGGTTAGGACCATGCTTACTCAATTCCTCCTCATATTATCTTTCCAATTACTTCACCCAATTGTTTTATTTATTTATTTATTTTCGTCCTGTCTTCAGGTTTGAGACATTTCCACCAGCCATCACATATTCCCTATGGCCTCCTTCAGTTTCTCTTTTCAGACAGGTTCACCATCATATTACAGCTTGCTCATTTTTTAAAAATACCTAAAAATCTACTACCTAAAATTTCAGAACCCATTGTTCTGAAACAAGCACAGCAATTTATTTTAATTTTTAAAAGTTTTTTGTTGTTATTACAACAAATGTTTAAAATGGTTTTTGTTGTTATAAAATAATTATACACAGTAATTTTGTGATTTCTGCTTTTTTAATTTCAACAGTCGTTCATTTTTTACAGAAATTTCTCTAATTTTAATATTTTAGCCTGAAATGTTTTAAAGAAAATTGAACATTAGAACAAAAGTATGTCAACCATGTCTGCAATTGATAACTAGTGCAAGCACTCCCTTGTATGATATCATTTTGGACTTGAATGAACTTACAATTCCTTAAAACTTAACTTGTTCATAAGTAGGGGGCTGTATATATTACTAAATTTCCTTTTTATTGAAACATAAATAATGTGAAGTTATCTTTTTCATGTCTTTTGTAGACTTCTTAATTCACTCCCTAGGTTCTGGTAAAGTGTAAAATGGTTGTATATTTCTTTGAGTAGAAGTGGTTGTTGAGTTCTGGACATTAACTCAATAGGCTTCCATTATGAGTCAGTGTGCTAGAAAGTTTTATTATCTTTATGTAACTATTAGGAAGTTTACCAGCATATCCAGGAAGAATTCTCTTGCTTCCGGTTCCAAAGTCTCTAAATAATTTGAGATCAGAGACTATATCTTACTCGTTTCATCAGTAAATAGAACATAGTAGATACTTAATACAATATGTGCTAAACTGAACTGAAAGCTGTTAACACTCTTGTTAGTCTTCACAGTAAATCCCTCTAACTGGTTTGAAAGATATCTCTAATTCAGAGCTCTTTTATAGTGCTGAGGTGATTGCCATACAGTAGATCGGGGAAATTATTAAGAGAAGTGTGACTCAAGATCACCAGAAATGTCGTAGAAACTTCTTTCCCTATCCATAAAAGCACAAGTATTGCCACAATGAAAATATGCTTGAGATATTCAGCACGAGAAATAGGAAGATGAGACAGGCTTGGGTTTGAAACTTAGCTCCAAAATTGTACAAATTATACTTTTCAATCATGACTTCCTAATTGACAAACTGGAAGTAATTATACATTATTTTGACAATTGATAAAAGCATTATACAAAACTCCAAGTACAGTGGCTAGCATAGAGTAACATAAGCAATAATAGTCAATTCCCTTCCCTAGGATCAGATTGTCAGTTTCATTCTCTGCAATACATTTACTTTCATTTATCTGTCTCCTTTACACTCCCCCTGCTCCATCTCTCTATCTAGTCTTCTAGAATCGTATTGTTATTATTTTCCAATTACTTTAAGTTAGTTAAAAAAAAGCATCTGTATTCTCTACCCAGAGTTTCAATATTATATGTTTTCATCATTAGGGACAAAAAGTTGAAAATTGGTCTCAGTAGCCTTTTGAGTTTATCCAAAATCTTCTAAAATCCAGAAAGGCATGCTCACATCTATTGATACTCCTTTGTGTTCAAAATGAGAGTTTAGTAAAGACCTTTAAGAAGATAGAAGTAATTTTAAAGTGGATGTTGACTCACTCTTCTCTTCTTTGTATTTAAAATACCTAGCTTTTCTAACAAGTCATAGTAGATTTTATCATTCTGAGCTATATACTCTTTCTTCTTGTAAGAGTATCTGTAGGATCTATGTCTAGTGCCATGGGTGTTGCAATGCCTCCTGAGGGAGGAGTCTATTTCCTCACCTTGTTTATGTTTGACCAAGAAATGTGAGCAGACATGATGTATAACTAGTTGCTTTAAAAGTCATTGAATGTTTTTGCCAGATCAGGTTTTTTTTCCATTTGCCATAATGACATGTCATCAAAGCATTTTCCAGATAGGGGTTATCAGGCAGACTGAGTGATGGAAAAAAGAAGTGGGAATCAGAGTTACAACTAACCTACAACTAACATAAAATGTGAATAAAAATTAACTTCTGCTGTGATAAGTTCCTGGGAAGTTAGTGTTGTTTGTTAGCACAGCAAAGCTGACTAATATAGATATTAATATTTAAGGTGCTAACATCACAAAACACTTAATATATATGTCATTGTTTTGGGGATCAAGTCATGGGTAGAAAGGAAATTACCTTCAGAGACTGGAAAAATAGCAGCTCATAAATGCAATGACAAATATTTTTATAAAAGTGCCACCTGTGATAACTTGGAAGGCAAATAATTATCTAATAAACCTGTTTTAGATGAAGAAGTGGAAAACAGAATGTTGAATTCATTATTTGATTTTTTGGTGCTATAATTTGACAAGGTATTATAAGAAGGAATTAATAAAAATAACAAACAAACAAGCAAAAGAACAACCAAGTACTTTATAAGCAGAAAGCAAAAAGAGAGAAAGGTACAACTCTTCCTAATATCAAATTGGAAAATGAAAAAAATTAATAAGAAATGCTTTGAGCAAGAAAAGCCAATTAAGACAGTTAAGATTAAGCCTCTATCAAGGACCAAATCAAGGACAGGCATGGTCACATGTTTTGTTAAAAACCTCTGAATGGATTTAGGTGATTATCAGTAAATCCTTTAAATTGGATTAAATAGCTCAGGGAAAACAGCCTAAGAGAGTGGTTTCACAAAAACGTAATAAATTCAAATTACCTGTAAGTCTAATAAAGGGGCATAATTTGAAAAGAATTTTGCATGTAGCTATTGGCATATTAAACTGACTAGAGTGAAATAGGAGAACATATTTTCCATGTTCTTTTCAGATGTGGCTAAGGAGAATCATGGAAAAGGAAGTACTTTCCCATAGGGTAGAACTTAGCGATGGAGAAAACTTGACTGCAAAGCTCCTCCCAAAAAGTGGAACTGGAGTGTAATCAAGAAACAATTCTTATCTACAATCTTTTTCCAGCAGGTTTTACAATTCCTACTGTCCAGTGAGTTACCACAGTTTATGTGTTTTCACTTTGAGATGTGAGTGTCACTGATTCGTCCTTGTATGTTAGGTGTTTGGAAGACTGTGAAACTTGTCTTTAATTCTACTTCTTGAAAGCCTGATGTAGAGACCATTCCAAAATCTCAAACTTTCATTCTGATGCCTTGATTTGGTGGGATTTTTGAATGCCTTCTAGGGAAAGAGTGAGTTTATTTACATTCAGGAAGAAGGAAAGTGAATATTTGTGACTAAGAGGGTGGAATGTAATAGAGAATATATTTTCTCATCTGTTCAATCTATTCACTCTTCTTTCCAGTAAGAGATTTCATACATTCCTAATTGTTGACATTTGATTTACAGTGCTTCCTATGGCCTCATTTACCACCACATTGACATTGAGCTTGGCCATATGATTTGCTGTGCCCAATTGAATATGAGTCAATTTGACTTCTGAGCAGAAACTTTAAGTGCCGTGTGCCAGATTCTTGTTCTTTCCCCTTTGCCACAAGCATATCATGTTCTAAAACATGTCACAGATAGGGGCTATTCCTTTTGTCTGGGTACTGAATGAAGGAGTATGGAACAAAGCTATAGCTGGCCCATAGCTGTATAAAATGTGAGGGAGGAATAAACATTTGATGTAAGATACAGATTTGAGGGCTGTTTATTAATATAAAAATGACTTATTTTAAATCTCCAATGAATGCAGAAATACCTTCAGATATATACCAAAAGGCATTGGGAAAATGTATGACTGACTGAATGAATAATATGAGAAGGGAGAAAATTTATTTTCATTCAGTGGGGAGTAACTGTTTAGTGAGAGAGATACACTGATTGAATTATACTATCTTGGAGTGAGAGTATCTTGTGAATATGAGAAAACCATTTCATAATTTCTAAACTATTGCTGATAAGATTATATTGAATTGGCTAAGTCTTTGAATACCCACAAAGTCACAACTTTTAGACAGAGATGATTACCTGGCTGAAGGACAAGCAATATATTTCCTGACCTACAGAATATGATTTGATCTCTTAGAAAAAAAAATTTGTTCACCTGTGGTATAGTGTTTAAATGAACTAGCCAAGTCATCTCTATAGAGGAGTTTAAATATGATACAGAAAGAGTATTGGTTATCTAGTAGGGAGAGAAAAAGTGGAAGGACAGAAATAAAGCTGTAGGTGGAAATATTGAAGCTATAAAAGTCATGAAGAAGAAAAAAACTTTGAATAAGTAGAAGTCAAGAAGATTTACAGATTATAAAGTGAGGTAGTTGATTGGTAGCGACAAAAGAGTAAAAGATCAATAAAACATGGCTGTTAAAAATAGGAGGGAAATTAACAAGATAACCTAGCAACTAGATCTGCTTTAAACACTGACCAAACTCCAAATTACCATCTATTTAAGGCCTGTATTCTATTCTTCCATGAGGCCTAGCTATATGTATTTGTCTAAATTTTGTGAGGCATGGCAGTGGCATTAAGGATACTTGCTTCTCTTATTTTCTAGGTCTTAAAAATAAAGTAATAATTACTTAAAGTAACCTCTACTTTTTGCAAACAAGAGTCCAACAAAATATATAGATTTTTATGCCACTTATATTAATTGAATCTAGAAAATTTTGACAAATATGTGGAAATCAGATCACATCATCTCTCTGCTTAAAAGTTTTCCATTGTTTATCATCATATTTCGAATAAAATTTACATTCCAATCATGACATAAGTATGGCCATACATCTAGTTTTCCCAGTACAGCCCTGGTTTATGCCTGTTGTTCCACATAACTGTAATAGCTTTCTCTTTCATTCTCGAAAGTGTTTTGGTTTACATAGTGGGTAAGCTCCTTGATATTGGTCTTGGAAATGATTTTTTTTTTTTGGATTTGACAGCAAAGAAAAGGCAAAAAGAGCAAAAAATAACAAGTGGGACTGCGTCAAACTAGAAAGCATTTGGGGACTTCCCTGGTGGTCCAGTGGGTAAGACTCTGCTCCCAATGCAGGGGGCCTGGGTTCAATCCCTGGTCAGGGAACTGGATCCTGCATGCATACAGCAACTAAGAAGTCTGCATGCCACAACTAAGAGTCCACATGCCGCAACTGAGAAATCCACATGCTGCAACTAAAAAAGATCTTACATGCTGCAACTGAAGATCCCACATGCCACAACTAAAGATGCCATGTGCCGCAACTAAGACCTGGCACAGCCACGTAAATAAATAAATATTTTAAAAAAGAAGGTATCCGCAAAGGAAACAATCAACAAAATGAAAAGACAACCTACAGAATGGGAGAAATATTTGCAAAGCCTATATCTGATAAGGGGTTAATATCCAAAATGTATAAAGAACACATACAATTCAATATTAAAAAAACAAACAATCTGATTAAAAAGTGGGCAGAGGAACTGGAAAGGCATTTTCACAAAGAAAACATACAGACGACCAACAGGTACATGAAAAGATGTTCAACATCACTAATCATCAAGGAAATGCAAATCAAAACCACGACGAGATATCTCCTGGCACCTATTAGAATGGCTATCACCAAAAAGACAAGAGATAACAAGTGTTGGCAAAGATGTGGAGAAAAGGAAACACTTGTGCACTGTTGATGGGAATGTAAACTGGTGCAACCACTATGGAAAATAGTATGGAGTTTCCTCAGGAAATTAAAAATAGAATTACCATATGATCCACCAATCCCACTTCTGGGTGTATATTTAGAGGAAATGAAAATAAGATCTAGAAAAGATATCTGCACCTCCATGTTCATTGAAGCATTATTTACAAAGCCAAGAAATGACAACAAGCTAAGTGTCTGTTAATGGGTGAATAAATAGAATTATATATATAATTCAGACATGAGAAAGGAAGAAATCCTGCCTCTTGCAACAGCATGGATGGACCTTGAGGACACTATGTTAACTGAAATAAGTTAGAGAATGACAAATACTCTATGATGTCACTTATATGTGGAATCTAAAAATGCCAAATACAGAGAAACAGTGTAGAGTGGTGATTACCAGGGGTGGGGGTGAGGGAAATGGAGAGATACGGGTCAAAATATACAAACTACTAGTTATAAGATTAACAAGTTATGGGGATCAAATGTACAACATGGTGATTATAGCAAATAATACACTATTATATACTTGAAAACTGCTAAGAGAGATGACCTTAAATGTTCTCACAACAAAAAAGAAATGGTAATTATGTAACGGTTTGGAGTTGTTAGCTAATGTTATTGTGGAAACCATTTTGCAGTACATAAATATATCAGGGGGATTTGAGAAGATGGCGGAAGAGTAAGACATGGAGATCAACTTCCTCCCGACAGATACATCAGAAATACATCTACACGTGGAACAACTCCTATAGAACACTCACTGAACACTGGCAGAAGACCTCAGACCTCCCAAAAGGCAAGAAATTCCCCACGTACCTGGGTAGGGCAAAAGAAAAAAGAAAAAACAAAGACAAAAAAATAGGGACAGGACCTGAACAAGTGGGAGGGAGCTGTGAAGGAGGAAAGGTTTCCACACACTAGAAGCCCCTTCGCGGGAGGAGACTGCAGGTGGCGGAGGGGGAAGCTTCAGAGCCACGGAGGAGAAAGCAGCAACAGGGGTACAGAGAGCAAAGCAGAGAGATTCCTGCACAGAGGATGGGTACCAACCAGAACTCACCAGCCCGAGAGGCTTGTCTGCTCACCTGCCAGGATGGGCAGGGGCTGGGAGCTGAGGTTCGGGTTTCAGAGGTCGGATCCCAGGGAGAGGACTGTGGTTGGCTGTAGAAACACAGCCTGAAGGGACTAGTGCACCACGGCTAGCCGGGAGGGAGTCCGAGAAGTCTGGACCTGCCAAAGAGGCAAGAGACTTTTTCTTCCCTCTTTGTTTCCTGCTGCGCGAGGAGAGGGGATGATTAAGAGTGCTGCTTAAAGGAGGTCCAGAGATGGGCACGAGCCACGGCTACCAGCGCGGACCCAAGAGACAGGCATGAGATGCTAAGGCTGCTGCTGCAGCCAACAAGAAGCCTGTGGGCGAGCACAGGTCACTATCCACACCTCCCCTCCTGGGAGCCTGTGCAGCCTGCCACTGCCAGGGTCCTGGGATCCAGGGACAAATTCCCCAGGAGAACACATGGCACACCTCAGGCTGGTGCAAAATTAGGCCAGCCTCTGCCGCCGCAAGCTCGCCGCACATCCATACCCCACCCTCCCGCCGACCTGAATGAGCCAGAGCCGCCAAATCAGCTGCTCCTTTAACCCTGTGCTGTCTGAGTGAAGAACAGACGCCCTCAGGCGACCTACACACAGAGGCGGGGCCAAATCCAAAGCTGAACCCCGGGAGCTGTGCAAACAAAGAAGAGAAAGGGAAATTTCTCTGAAGGGACTAGTGCACCACGGCTAGCCGGGAGGGAGTCCGAGAAGTCTGGACCTGCCAAAGAGGCAAGAGACTTTTTCTTCCCTCTTTGTTTCCTGCTGCGCGAGGAGAGGGGATGATTAAGAGTGCTGCTTAAAGGAGGTCCAGAGATGGGCACGAGCCACGGCTACCAGCGCGGACCCAAGAGACAGGCATGAGATGCTAAGGCTGCTGCTGCAGCCAACAAGAAGCCTGTGGGCGAGCACAGGTCACTATCCACACCTCCCCTCCTGGGAGCCTGTGCAGCCTGCCACTGCCAGGGTCCTGGGATCCAGGGACAAATTCCCCAGGAGAACACATGGCACACCTCAGGCTGGTGCAAAATTAGGCCAGCCTCTGCCGCCGCAAGCTCGCCGCACATCCATACCCCACCCTCCCGCCGACCTGAATGAGCCAGAGCCGCCAAATCAGCTGCTCCTTTAACCCTGTGCTGTCTGAGTGAAGAACAGACGCCCTCAGGCGACCTACACACAGAGGCGGGGCCAAATCCAAAGCTGAACCCCGGGAGCTGTGCAAACAAAGAAGAGAAAGGGAAATTTCTCCAAGCAGCCTCAGAAGCAGCGGATTAAAGGTCCACAAACAACTTGATGTACCCCGCATCTGTGGAATACCTGAATAGGCAACGAATCATCCCATATTGCGGAGGTGGACTCCTGTGCTGTCTGAGTGAAGAACAGACGCCCTCAGGCGACCTACACACAGAGGCGGGGCCAAATCCAAAGCTGAACCCCGGGAGCTGTGCAAACAAAGAAGAGAAAGGGAAATTTCTCCAAGCAGCCTCAGAAGCAGCGGATTAAAGGTCCACAAACAACTTGATGTACCCTGCATCTGTGGAATACCTGAATAGGCAACGAATCATCCCATATTGAGGAGGTGGACTTTGGGAGCAAGGTATATTATTTTTTCCCCTTTTCCTCTTTTTGTGAGTGTGTAAGTGTATGCTTCTGTGTGAGATTTTGTCTGTATAGCTTTGCTTCCATCATTTGTCCTCGGGTTCTGTCTGTCCGTTTTTATTTTCTTTTTTTATCTTTTTTTTTTTACTTAAAAAAATTCTTTTTCTTAATTATTTTTTATTTTAATAACTTTATTTTATTTTATCTTACTTTATTTTATTTTATCCTTTCTTTCTTTCTTTCTTTCTATTTTTTCTCCCTTTTATTCTGAGCTGTGTGGAGGATAGACTCTTGGTGTTCCAGCCAGGCATCAGGGTTGTGCCACTGGGGTGGCAGAGCCAACTTCAGGACACTGATCCACAAGAGACCTCCCAGCTCCACGTAATATCAAACAGCCAAAGTCTCCCAGAGATCTCCATCTCAACAGCAGGACCCAGCTTCACTCAATGACCAGCAGGTTACAGGGCTAGACACCCTATGCCCAACAACTAGCAAGAGAGGAACACAGCCCCATCCATTAACAGAGAGGCTGCCTACAATCTTAATAAGCCACTGACACCCCAAAACACACCACCAGACATGGACCTGCCCACCAGAAAGACAAGATCCAGCCTCATCCACCAGAACACAGGCACTAGTCCCCTCCACCAGGAAAGCTACACAACCCACTGAACCAAACTTAGCCAATGGGGACAGACACCAAAAACAACAGGAACTACGAACCTGCAGCCTGCGAAAAGGAGACCCCAAACACAGTAAGATAAGCAAAATGAAAAGACAGAAAAACACACAGCAGATGAAGGAGCAAGGTAAAAATGCACCAGACCTAACAAATGAACAGGAAATAGGCAGTCTACCTGAAAAAGAATTCAGAATAATGATAGTAAAGATGATACAGAATCTTGCAATTAAAATAGACAAAATGCAAGAAACATTTAAAAAGGACCTAGAGGAACTAAAAAGGAAGCAAGCAACGATGAACAACACAATATATGAAATTAAAAATACTCTAGA
>NC_041234.1:71255101-71256123 GCF_002837175.3 Physeter macrocephalus | reverse complement strand
AAAAGACACAGACTGGCTGAATGGATACAAAAAAAAAGACCCGTAAATACACTGTCTACAAGAGACCCACATCAGACCTAGGGACACATACAGACTGAAAGTGAGGGGATGGAAAAATATATTCCATGCAAATGGAAATGAGAAGAGAGCTGGAGTAGCAATTCTCATATCAGACAAAATAGACTTTAAAATAAAGACTGTTACAAGACACAAAGGACACTACATAATGATCAAGGGATTGATCGAAATAGAAGATATAACAATTGTAAATATTTATGCACCCAAAATAGGAGCATCTCAAAACATAAGGCAAATTCTAAAAGCCATAAAAGTGGAAAATATACTGAAACACAATCACAGTAGGGGACATTAACACCCCACTTTCACCAATGGACATATCTTGCAAACTGAAAAAAAATAAGGAAACACAAGCTATAAATGATACATTAAACAAGATGGACTTAATTGATATTTATAGGACATTCCATCCAAAAAGAACAGAATACTCTTTCTTCTGAAGTGCTCATGGAACATTCTCCAGGATAGATCATATCATGGGTTCCAAATCAAGCCTTGGTAAATTTAAGAAAATTGAAATCATATCAAGTATCTTTTCCATCTACAATGTTATGAGACTAGATAACAATTACATGAAAAGATGTGTAAAAAATACAAACACATGGAGGCTAAATAATACATTATTTAATAACGAAGTGATCACTGAAGAAATCAAAGAAATCAAAAAATACCTAGAAATAATGACAATGGAGACACGATGACCCAAAACCTATGGGTTGCAGCATAAGCAGTTCTAAGAGGGAAGTTTATAGCAATACATTCCTACCTTAAGAAAGAGGAAACATCTCGAATAAACAACCTAACCTTGCACCTAAAGCAATTAGAGAAAGAAGAACAAAAAACCCCCAAATTTAGCAGAAGGAAAGAAATCATACAGATCAGATCAGAAATAAATGAAAAAGAAATGAAGGAAACGATAACAAAGATCAATAAAACTAAAAGCT
>NC_041234.1:71253261-71254923 GCF_002837175.3 Physeter macrocephalus | reverse complement strand
CTCCATACTGTTCTCCATAGTGGCTGTATCAATTTACATTATTCCCACCAGCAGTGCAAGAGGGTTCCCTTTTCTCCACACCCTCTCCAGCATTTATTGTTTCTAGAGTTTTTGATGATGGCCAATCTGACCGGTGTGAGATGATATCTCATTGTCGTTTTGATTTGCATTTCTCTAATGATTAATGATGTTGAGCATTCTTTCATGTGTTTGTTGGCGATCTGTATATCTTCTTTGGAGAAATGTCTATTTAGTTCTTCTGCCCATTTTTGGATTGGGTTGTTTGTTTTTTTGTTATTGAGCTGCAAGAGTTGCTTATAAATTTTGGATATTAGTCCTTTGTCAGTTGCTTCGTTTGCAAATATTTTCTCCCATTCTGAGGGTTGTCTTTTGGTCTTGTTTATGGTATCCTTTGCTGTGCAAAAGCTTTTAAGTTTCATTAGGTCCCATTTGTTTTTTTTTGTTTTTATTTGCATTTCTCTAGGAGATGGGTCCAACAGGATCCTGCTGTGATTTATGCCATAGAGTGTTCTGCCTATGTTTTCCTCTAAGAGTTTGATAGTGTCTGGCCTTACATTTAGGTCTTTAACCCATTTTGAGTTTATTCTTGTGTGTGGTGTTAGGGATTGTTCTAATTTCATACTTTTACATGTAGCTGTCCAGTTTTCCCAGCACCACTTATTGAAGAGGCTGTCTTTTCTCCACTGTATATCCTTCCCTCCTTTATCAAAGATAAGGTGACCATATGTGTGTGGGTTTATCTCTGGGCTTTCTATCCTGTTCCATTGATCTATATTTCTGTTTTTGTGCCAGTACCATACTGTCTTGATTACTGATAGTATACATAGAGAATCCTAAGGATGCTACCAGGAAACTACTAGAGCTAATCAATGAATTTGGTAAAGTAGCAGGATACAAAATTAATGCACAGAAATCTCTGGCATTCTTATACACTAATGATGAAAAATCTGAGAGTGAAATTAAGAAAACACTCCCATTTACCATTGCAACAAAAAGAATAAAATATCTAGGAATAAACCTACCTAAGGAGACAAAAGACTTGTATGCAGAAAACTATAAGACACTGATGAAAGAAATTAAAGATGATACACATCGATGGAGAGATATACCATGTTCTTGGATTGGAAGAATCAACATTGTGAAAATGACTCTACTACCCAAAGCAATCTACAGATTCAATGCAATCCCTATCAAACTACCACTGGCATTTTGTACAGAACTAGAACAAAAAATTTCACAATTTGTATGGAAACACAAAAGACCTCGAATAGCCAAAGCAATCTTGAGAACGAAAAATGCAGCTGGAGAAATCAGGCTTCCTGACTTCAGACTATACTACAAAGCTACAGGAATCAAGATGCTATGGTACTGGCACAAAAACAGAAATATAGATCAATGGAACAGGATAGATAGTCCAGAGATAAACCTACGCACAGATGGTCACCTTATCTTTGATAAAGGAGGCAAGAATATACAGTGGAGAAAAGACAGCCTCTTCAATAAGTGGTGCTGGGAAAACTGGACAGGTTTATGTAAAAGTATGAAATTAGAACACTCCCTAACACCATACACAAAAATAAACTCAAAATGGGTTAAACACCTAAATGTAAGGCCAGACACTATCAAACTCTTAGAGGAAAA
>NC_041234.1:71220590-71252954 GCF_002837175.3 Physeter macrocephalus | reverse complement strand
CACAGCAAGATCCTTTTTGACCCACCTCCTAGAGAAATGGAAATAAAGACAAAAATAAACTAATGGGACCTAATGAAACTTAAAAGCTTTTGCATAGCAAAGGATACCATAAACAAGACCAAAAGACAACCCTCAGAATGAGAGAAAATAGTTGCAAATGAAGCAACTGACAAAAGATTAATCTCCAAAATTTACAAGCAGCTCATGCAATTCAATAACAAAAAGACAAACAACCCAATCCAAAGATGGGCAGAAGACCTAAATAGACATTTTTCCAAAGAAGCTATATAGATTGCCAACAAACACATGAAAGAATGCTCAACATCATTAATCATTAGAGAAATGCAAATCAAAACTACAATGAGATATCATCTCACACCTGTCAGAATGGCCATCATCAAAAAATCTAGAAACAATAAATGCTGGAGCGAGTGTGGAGAAAAGGGAACCCTCTTCTACTGTTGGTGGGAATGTAACTTGTTACAGCCACTATGGAGAACAGTAGGGAGGTTCCTTAAAAACTACAAATAGTACTACCATACGACCCAGCAGTCCCACTACTGGGCATATACCCTGAGAAAACCATAATTCAAAAAGAGTCATGTACCAAAATGTTCATTGCAGGTCTATTTACAATACCCAGGACATGGAAGAAACCTAAGTGTCCATCAACAGAGGAATGGATAAAGAAGATGTGGCACATATATACAATGGAATATTATTCAGCCATTAAAGGAAACCAAATTGTTATTTGTAGTGAGGTCGGTGGACCTAGAGTCTGTCATACAGAGTGAAGTAAGTCAGAAAGAGAAAAACAAATATCGTATGCTAACACATATATATGGAATCTAAGAAAAAAAAAAAAAAGGTCTTGAAGAACCTAGGGGTATGACGGGAATAAAGACACAGACCTACTAGAGAATGGACTTGAGGATATGAGGAGGGGGAGGGGTAAGCTGTGACAAAGTGAGAGAGTGTCATGGACATATATACACTACCAAACGTAAAATAGATAGCTAGTGGGAAGCAGCCGCATAGTACAGGGAGATCAGCTAGGTGGTTTGTGACCTCCTAGAGGAGTGCGATAGGGAGGGTGGGAGGGAGGGAGACGGAAGGTGGAAGAGATATGGGAACATATGTATATGTATAACTGATTCACTTTGTTATAAAGCAGAAACAAACACACCATTGTAAAGCAATTATACTCCAATAAAGATGTTTAAAAAAAAGAGAATATTCAATAGGAAATGTTGACAAATTGAAGATTTAGTTTTCGTTTTACTAAGAAACAAAGTTAGGCATAAGTAAAGAAAATAAGTAAATAAATAAAAAATAATGTAGTTTTGTGACTAATGAAAAAATAAATTAAAAGTTAATGTATCAAATCCATTTGTTGTACACCTTAAATTTACACAGTGCGCTATGTCAGTTATATCTCAATAAACCTGAGGAAAAAGAGTCAATGAGAAACAGATTAGAAAAATGATTGCCAGGTTCTTGGGTAGGGAAAAATAGGGAGAGTTTGATAAAAAGGTACAAACTTTCAGCTATAAGATGAATAAGGTCATAGGAGCTAATGTAAAACATGGTGACTATAGTTGATTACACTATATTATTTAATTGAAATTAGCTTAGAGAGTAGAACTCAAATATCCTCACCAAAAGAAAAAAAAATTATATAGGTAAGGTGATGGATGTGTTAATTAGATGAGATAATCTTTTCACAATGTATATGTACATAAAATCGCCATGATGTACAGTTTAAATATCTTACAATTTTATGTATCAATTATATCTCAGTAAAGCTCAAATTTTTACAGAAGCACTTGGGTTTAGATGATAAGTTATATGGTTGACAAACCTGTAATAGTCTCCATGATTTGGCCCCTCTATTACATCTCTGACCTGATCATCTATCACTCTCTACTTTTTATGCACTATCCTTCAGTCAAACCAATCTTCTTTTTACTGCAAAATATTTCAAGTTTTGTTTCCATTTCAGTACCTTCATACTTTCTGCCTGGAATATTCAGCAATCAGATCTTCACCAAGGCTGATAACTTCTAGTCATTCAGATCTTAGTTCAAGTGTCACCTTAGGACTACATTCTCTAATTGCCCAATTTAATATAACCCCCCTTCCAATATCCTTTCTAATGATACCCTATTTTTCCGTCATTACACTTATCCTAAATTGCAATTAAATATCTATTTTCTTGATTATTTTTTGATTCCTCATTAGACCACAAATCCTGTGTGTGTGGGGGGGGTGGAATGAATTTTTGGCTCACTTTCATATACCCAGTGTTAATCTGTTTTTCTAAAACCCTATTTCACCTCCAGCTTTTGTTTGCTGGCTTTTTGATGCCCAGGAGTCACAGTATCCTTCTTAAATATTCTAAAATCTCTCAACCTGGCTAAGTCTGTACTATGTGAATTTCCCTTCTCTCTTCTCAACCTTAGTCAGAATCTGTACTCTTTTGAGTCATGGTCCCTAGTCTAAATCTGATTTAATTTTTAAAGAAGACACTTGTATTTTCAGAGATTCTTAATACCAATGAGCCTGTACTATTTTGGAGTATTTGAGAAAACATTATAATATTTTCCAGATTCTAGCATTCTTCACTTATTCTGTCAGGGATTAGAATATTTAAAATCAGCATTGTAGCTCAAATAGTTTGCCTTCCCTATGAACAACCAAGACAGTGCTTCACATTTTTATATTTCTTTATAAGTGTATTGGGTATTTTAAAATAACTTTCATTCATTGTTAATAAAGAGAAAATTAAAGAAAAAAATACTCATAATTTCATTGCCCAGATGAATTTTGACAAAAAAAGTTAAACACATGCTTTATGTATACATAGTTGAAAAACAAAACTGTACACAGAAGTACAAAATTGAAAATAAGAGCCCCTCTCCTCTCCCAAGTAAAAAAAATAGCTTGTTGTATTCCTTTCAGACAAATATATTTAAAGTATATATGTATGAAATACCTTAAAGTTTTACTTGGGATTATCTAAACTTGGAGGAAGAGAAAATATTAAGGTTAAGCAATTGTCAGCTTGTGCACCGAGAAGTTTTATTCAGGGTATTATTGTTGGAAAATTTCTCAAATTCATACTACATTTAGGGTACAAAAAGCAAGCATGCTTTGCTCTAAAATTACAGAAGACTCTTAATTTTATTACAAGGTTGATTTCTACTTGTAGCAACGTGAGTCTCAGTTCATAATCTTGGATGGGCCAAGAATGTTATTCTATTTCAGTATCAACTGATTTTTCATTTTGGATACCAATCCTACCAGGTGTCAAAACCTTCTTAAAGACAAATAAGTATAATCTTAATCCAAGATTTTCTCAGTCAATTAAAGGTTCTATTTCTCCTCTTATTCTCTTTTATTTCTTCTAAGTTTAGGAGGCACAATAGTGCAAAAAAAATCCAACCGGAAAGGCAAAGTTGGTCCTTTATCAACATTTGTCCTCCCATCTGCTCCCTAGTTGGCCTCCATATAGGTGCTAACATCATCTTCCTCATCTTAACTACAAGGTATCTGACATCAGATGCTTCTCTGTACCATACTCATGATGTTCTCTGTCTCATGAGAAAACATTCAGCTACTCTCCATAACATGCACTCTGCAAGGCTTGCTCAGGCCCAACTGTAAGGACACAAGTGGCCATCTTTATTAATCCAGAGCCATCCTGGATGTGGAACTCTGTAAGACTTGTTGCTGCTTTAACCTTGAAGACATACCATATCTATAGTCTCATACCTACCCCCCTCAAAACTATCTGTGGATTCTATGATTTACCTCACCTCACTGTGACTCATACTGGGGCAAGGGCAGGGAATAGGACTCCTTCTCTCTGACACACCACCATCTAAGATGTTGCTTTTGTGTTTTCTCTCTCCTTTCTTTAGGCTGGATGATTTTTAACTGGGGTGTGTGAACGGTAACTAGTACCACTTCCTTTATTGTCTACAACCCCTCCCACCAATAGACTTTTTTTAAAATAAGTGTCTGGTGTGTATGTTACTTCATCACTTACAGCATGCAGATGTGTTAAGGAGAACTGAACCAGGCTCTCTGTAAGTTATTTCTGCCAGTCTAGAAGTCACTCTGCAAAGGAACTTTTTAAAGATTTCCCCACACATCACCATAATTATTTCTCAAATCTAATCTGGTTGATAAATAGTAGCTGTATTCCACTCTTTCAAATGAAGAAACTAAGGAATAGAATAGATTAAGTTTCTCAAGGTCATAGAGCCAGTAAGTGGTATTCATTTATTCATTCACTGCATTTTAAATAAGAGCCACCTGCTGTAAGTCAGATACTATACTACATATTCTACTATATGAAATGCAGACTTAAATTTTCTGACTACAAAACCAGTCTTCTTTAAACTATATCACAAACGTCAACACACCTTCATCTTAGGGTAGGCAACTAAAAAACTCCATTGGAGGGACATTCAGCACAGAGGTGGATATATAAAACTGAAAATCAGATCTCTATGTGCATAATACCCTCCATGTGTTTGTTATATGCAATCCCTCATATGTCTAAAATGAAATGTCATGGGTATGTGTGTGTGTATATATATATATATATATATATATATATATATATATATATATATATATTTAAAGCTATAATTTACATTATTTAGAGCTTTTCTATATTCTGATTTCAATTAACCTTTCCTTTAAATATGTGTTTACTTTTACTTCAAAACATGTTATTCCTTTTTAAAAAAAAGTTTGTAAAAGCACTTATGAATACCTCCCCCCATCAATCAGTCTTAAAATGTCTTTAAGTACAAAATCATCCAAGGTGTGGAAACAGTTAAGCCCTTTTGAAAGAGTAATATTTACTTATTTGTTTAATAAGTAATCACAATCTATTTTAACAGTTATTTAACTTCCAGAAGTACGTTTTATTTATTTCTTTTAGGACACAAAAGAGTTTTGATTCTAAATTGCTTTGGAGGAATCATGTGGGCACTGCCATTAAGAGATAAGCAATGATTTCATTTGGGTAACACTGCCTTTTTAAATGCAGATAAATTCCTGTTAAGAAATACCTTAATCTTAAGTGTATTTCCCTTCCAGACTTTGACTCTCCGCTCTACCAATTAACAGTTGTGAACACTTGGGCAAGTTGCTTAACCTCTCTAAGTCTCTATTTCTCCAGGTCTATTATTATATCCCCCATCAATCTCATAGTGTTATTTTGAGAATTAAGTGTCATGATACATATAAACATTTTCAGCATAGTGACAGAATGGCACATAGAAAGCAGTAATGAAATTTTTATTATCATTATAAATTCATGCCCTTATACAGGGGATTGATCAAGATGGCAGAGTAGGAAGACATGGAACTCATGTCCCTCCATGAACACACTGAAAATACACTACACCTAGAACAATTCTTACTTACACCTAATTGGAAACTGTCCGAAAGACTCCTGTACAACCATGGTTGTAAGAAAGATACACACATAGTCAAGTAGGAAGGGCAGAAAAGTGATTGGGTTGGAATCTGTGCCCCTGAGAGGAGACTCAGAGGCAGGGCAGAAAGGGCAAATTAAAACAGCAGGGCTGGTTGACTCATTTCCCATGACTGCCTCAGGGTGCACCCCGGCCTGACCCTAACAAAGGCTCCAGCCTCACTTACTCCATGTCACAGCACAGCAATGGATCTAGGGATGCCACAAAGGTGGAGAAAACTGGGCAAAGGGACGCAAAGGCAATCTGGTCCTGGGGCAGAGTCTGGGTTGGGCAGCAGCAGCCATTGTTGGTGGTTACTCAGGCAGCACATAAGAAGCAGCCCAGATCTCTGATAGAAGCTGCACCACCACCACTCACACTATGATATATGCCAAGAGTCCATGCAGGCACTGCCTGCCCTGCAGTGTGTTTCCACAGCAAGATAGGGGTGGCAGAGGCTGTGGGGATTGATTGGCTGTGATGCACAGTGGGGACTTGGACCCCCTCACAGAGCTAGGAAAACGATTGCTGGCACCTTCATGGGCAGTATATCTGAGAGAGTTTAGATCTTTGTCTGCTGCACAGGTTCCCCCTTGCTTTGGTGTCTCCCACCTCTGGAGCAAAGGTCCCAATGCTGGTGGACTGAAAGTACATGCTTAAAGGAAATAAGGCCAGCTCAGGCCCAACCATGAGAAGTTCTGCTCCAGCAACTTGGGATCAGACCCCACCCCCAATGGGGTGGTGATAGCCACTGAGCAGAGAGGAACTCCTGCCTCACACGGAATTCCAGCTCTAGAACCACCATCTCCAGCCTGACCCCCTTACCAAGGTGGTAGCTGCCAGTACATCCTGAGGAAAGAGGTGATTTGCATCCACATCAAATCCAGCTCTACCACCAAGGATACTGGGTACACGTACTCTTTATAGGGACACACACATAAGAACACCCCTTCAAGACAACAGTAGGTAATTCTTTCACATAATTTCATAGAGACAGAGAAAGTTAAGCAAAATGAAAAGGTAGAGGAACTGGTCTCAATTGGAAGAGCAAGAGAGAACTCCTGAAAAAATAAATAATGAAACAGAAGTAAACAATTTACCAGGCAAAGAATTCAAAGCATTGGTAATAAAAAATGTTAACTGAATTAGAAAAAAAATAGATGAACACAGTGAGAATTTTAACAAGGAATTAGAAAATATAAAAAAGGAGCCAGTCAGAAATGAAGACTTCAATAACTGAAATTAAAAAAAAAAAAAAAAAAAAAAACTCCAAAAACTCCACACACTAGAAGAAATGAATAGCAAACTAAGTGATGCAGAAGAACACATAAGTGATCTGGAAGATAGAACAAGGGAAATCGCCCAATCAAAACAGCAAAAAGAAAAACAATTAAAAAAAAAACAATTTAAGAGATCTCTGAAACAACATTAAGTATATCAACATTCGTATTTTAGGGGTCCCAGAAGGAGAAGAGAGAAAAGGGTATTTTTCCAGATTATACCCCGTTATAGGTTATTACAAGATAATGGTTATGACTCCCTCTGCTTTACAGTATATCCTTGTGGGTCATCTATTTTATATATAGTATCAATAGTTTGTATCTCTTAATTCCATATCCCTAATTTGTGACTCCCACACTTCCCTTTCCCCTTTGGTAACCACAAGTTTGTTTTCTATATTTGTGAATCAGTTTCTATCTTGCAATATATATATATATATATTTGGTTTAATTTCATACAGTATTTGTCTTTCTCTCTCTGACTTATCTCACTAAGCTTAATATTCTCTAAGTCCATCCATGTTGCTACAAATGAAAATATTTCATTCTATTTATAGCTGAACAATATTCCATTGTGTATATATACCACATCTTCTTAATCCAATTATCTGTTGATGGACACTTGGTTTCCAGCCATGTCTTAAAAGAAATGGAAAGATATCCTGTGCTCTTGAACTGGAAGAATTAATATTGTTAAAATGACCATACTATCCAAAGCAATCTACAGTTTTAATGCAATCTTTATCAAAATACCTATAACATTTTTCACAGGACTAGAACAAATAATCCTAAAGTTCATATGGAATCACAAAAAACTCAGTTGCCAAAACAATCGTGAGGAAAAAGAAAGAAAAAAAATCAAAGCTGGAGGTATAATGTTCCCTGACTCCAGACTATACTACAAAGCTAGAGTAATCAAAACAGTGTGGTACTGGTACAAAAACAGACACATAGGTCAATGAAACAGAATAGAGAGCCCAGTATTAAACCCTTGTACCTATGGTCAATTAATCTATGACAAAGGAGGCAAGACTATACAATGGAGAAAAGACAGTCACTTAAATAAGTGGTGCTGGGAAAACTGGACAGCTACATGTCAAAGAATGACATTAGAACACACCCTCACACCATATACAAAAGTAAATTCAAAATGAATTAAAGAACTAAACGTAAAAATGGAAACCATAAAACTCCTAGAAGAGAACACAGGCAGAAAACTCTTGGACAGTCATAGGGATATTTTTTTTGTCTGTCTTCTAAGACAAAATAAATAAAAGCAAAAATAAAGAAATGGAACCTAATTAAACTTAAAAACTTTTGCACAGCAAAGAAAACCATCAACAAATGAAAAGACAACCTAACAAATGGAGTTTGCAAAGGATCTGATTGACAAGGGGTTAATATTCAAAAATACAAACAGCTCATACAACTCAGTATCAAAAAGACAAACACTCCAATCACATAATTGGTGGAAGACCCGAATAGACATTTTTCCAAAGACAAAAAGATGGCTAATAGGCACATGAAGAGATGCTTAACATCATTAATTTCTAGAGAAATGCAAATCAAAACAACAATGAGATATGACTTCAAACTTCTTAGAATGGCTATCATTAAAACATCTACAAATAACAAATGTTGGAGAGGATGTGGAGAAAAGGGAACCCTTGTGCACTTGTGCATTCCCACCAATGTAAAATTGTGCAGCCACTATGGAAAACAGTATGGAAGTTCCTCAAAAAACTAAAAATAGAACTACCATATGATCCACTAGTTTCACTCCTGGGTATGTATCTGGAGAAAACAAAACCACTAATTCAAAAAGATACACACACCCAAATGTTCATAGCAGCACTATTTACAATAGCCAAGACATGGAAGCAACCCAAGTCCATCAACAGACGACTGACTCAGAAGATGTAAGATATATATACATACACACACATACACATATATACACAAAGGAATACTTCTCAGCCATAAAAAAGAATAAATTTTTGCCATTTGCAACAACATGAATGGACCTGGTGGGTATTATGCTTAGTGAATTAAGTCAGAGAGAGAAAGACAAATACTGTATGATGTCACTTATATGTGAGATCTAAAAAATAAAACCAAAAATATATATATTGCAAAACAGAAACAGACTCACAGATATAGAAAATAAACTAGTGGTTACCAGAGAGGAGAGGGAAAGTGGAGGGACAAGATAGGAATATGGGATTGAGAGATACAAACTACTACATTTAAAATAGATAAGCAACAATGATGTATTGTACAGCACAGAGAATTATAGCCATTATCTAGTAATAACTTTTAAAGAAGTATAATCTATAAAAATACTGAACCACTATGCTGTATCCCTGAAACTAATATAATATTGTAAATCAATTACATTTCAATAAAAAGCTGCATGCTCTTGAAATAAAAGCTGTTTCTATGGACTATTTTATTGACAAACTATGTGCGTTTGTTAAGAACACAAAGGTTTGATTCATGTGGTTAACTATGCTTGTCCTGGACTCACCACTTACTACCTGTGTGACCTTAAGCAAATTAACTAATTTCTTTGTGCCTTAGTTTTCTCTATTATAAAATGAGAATAAAAGAGTGCCTCCTTTATAGGATATTCTGAAGATTAAATTAAATAACTTGTAAAGCAAAAAGCATATCTAAAAAACTCCTCAGATCTTTAATCTGCTAATATGTGTTGTGTCTCTCCAAGAGAAGGGATAGGTAATGTAGCATTTCCCAAACCTATTGACCAAAAAATTTCTTTACCAAAGGAATATCTCTTTGAAAAACAAATGGCATGGACTTATATATACTACCAAGTGTAAAATAGATAGCTAGTGGGAAGCAGCCGCATAGCACAGGGAGATCAGCTTGGTGCTTTGTGACCACCTAGAGGGGTGGGATAGGGAGGGTGGGCAGGAGATGCAAGAGGGAGGAGATATGGGGATATATTTATAGGTATAGCTGATTCACTTTGTTATAAAGCAGAAACTAACACACCATTGTAAAGCAATTATACTCCAATAAAGATGTTAAAAAAGAAAAGAATATCTCTTTGAAAATCACTTTTAGTAAAAAAGCATGTTTTCTTGTTTCCTAGCTAAGAAGCTAAGGAACCATGACATTGCTTCATACTAAAAAAAAAAAAATGCATTTAAGGTAAAGGAATTGAGGAAAAGACATCAGGGGACATAATTAGAATTCTGCTATAATCAGAAGATAATCTTAGTTCCTATGGATTCCAAAAAGTGAGGACATTACTTGTTAGAGATTCTGTGCGATCTAAAAAGTCAAGACAGTCCTGAACTCCTACACAGAAAGGAATCTGAGGCTCCAGAATCATTACCAGTTGATTTGTGTATTGACTAGCTGCTATGTGTTCAAACTTTGGTGGAGAGTGGTGGCCAACATTATAAGACATGGTACTTTGCCTTAGAAATGTTGGACACTTAGGAAACAGGTAACAATGAATGACTATATGAAGTCTAACATAAAGCTCTATAGTAAGTGTTATTTCTGAGAACTAAAGTAGACTGAAGTGATTTGGGCAGATGAAGGAAGAAGAATTGTTAAAGCCACAACAAATGCTTAGAAGTCAATTAGAGGGGCAATATAATGATCATCCAAAAGAGAAGAATGACATGGGTGAACATTCTAAGGTACAAGTTGGCATGGCAGTCTTTCTTTCAGCAAATATTTTTAAATATTTGCATGATATTAATCATGCACTGTGCTAGATTCAATAATACAAAAATACATAAGAAATTTCCCCAAATGTTAAGGGATAATGGTCTAGTTGGTAGACCAATATATCCATATTGAAGTATATGTAGAGCTCAATTCAGAATGAAAAGGAATAAGGCTGGAGGTAGGAATATTGGAGTGGCTTCAGTGATGAAGTGAAACTTGAGTCCTGGAAGAAGGAATGGTGGTTATGTCTCTTTTATGTCTTAACAGGATGCAAGGAAAGATGAATGCCAGAAGTTGACACTGAAAAGACATGATGAGGATAGATTATGGAAGATTATTATACAACGTTCACAAACCTGGTCTTTATTTTGTAAAGGTTGACGGTTTAGGACTCTTAAGGGATTGGCGTGATTACATCAAAGGATGTAAGTTGAGGAGGAAAGGCAATATGTAAATAGTGTGTCAACAGGTTTTAAAGAATTTAGAATATGGAGAAGACTTTAGCCTATCATATTAGGCAGGAAGGAGTCAATGAAAGTCCTTGAGCAAGAGGGAGTTTTTTTCTTTCGTTTGGTTAATATTTATTGAGTGCTTACTATATGCCTAGAGAAGGGCTTGGCATATAGTAAGCACTCAATAAGCATATGTCAGTGAACAAAAGAAGAATTAAAACGCTCTGCCCTCATGGAACTTAAATTCTAGCAATAAAAGATAGATAATGAGTTAGAAAAATAACAAATTACTAAATCATACAGAGTGTTAGCAGGTGATAAGTACTATGGATAATATAGAGAGCTGTGTAAAGAAGATTTTAAAAAGTGGAATTGGGGGAGAAGTGGTTGGTTGCAGCTTTTATTAGGGTGGATAGTGTAGACCTCACTGAGAAGGTGACATTTGAGCAAAGACTTAAAAAGATGAGGGAGCTTATAAAAGTGTAGTCTGAGAACCATATTAATTCACTGGATAGGGAAATAGCCTGAAGTCAAGGATCCCAAATTATTTAAAACTTGAGAGGTCAATCCAATATAAATCCAGGAACACTCCTCAAATCAAGTCTTTGGAAAGAACTACTGACTGAAAATCAAGAAATGGTCATGAAAAAGTCCGTGCCCTCTGAAAATTCATGTGCACATCAGGCCAAGCTGACTCCAATGAGGACAAATGAGTTTGAAGTCCATCATATCACAGAACATTTAAGTGACACGAGACCGAATATTCTTTATTAGCTATAAATCACTGTATACATGTAAATTTTTATTATTGTTATAAATATGAAATATTTGAAAAAGTATATGTTATCAATTTTTAAACATTATTTCATGTGTATTACTTCTACAACGTGTTTATTAACATTTTTTGTTCTCTAAAACATGTAAAGTTCTCGTTAATTTCAGCTTTGCCCATGTGGAAAAAAAAATAAAAGGGTATATGCACAGCAACTCATACAACTTACAGTTACATAAAACGCATGCCTACAGAGTAAAAGTTGATAAAAGAAATACAATACTGGCCTCGGTGTCTGGAGATCTGAGTTCTAATCTCAATTTGGTAAATAATTACAATGTGCAAAGTTGGTTGATTCACATCACCACTCACTACCTAAAATGATGAGGTGGTATAAGAACAATGTTTCCTAAATTGATATCAAGGAAAACTTTTATTTTAAGATGTTAACGTTTTACCAAAAAGAAAGGATTCCATGACCAAATATATTAAGAAAATGGTGATTAATTGATGCTAAATACAGACATCCATTGTTATCCAAACTCAATTTTATGTGTTAGGAGACATTTGGCTTCATAGCTGTTGTCAATTTAAAAATACAAAAAAGTATTTGTAAACTTTACAGTTAATGATTAACTTTAGTACTACTTATTGCATTGTTCGTATCATACCTTTTATGTCATAATACTAATGCATATGCATGAAGGAATAAGATGGTTTCTGAATAAAGTACATAAATATTAATGATCATTGTGGAAAATGTGAGACATCAATATTGCATTGTTGGACATTTAAGTATTTCTTCCTAATATTTTCACTATTATAAATAATGCAATATGAGTATCCTGGTAAATAAATCTGTATTGGAGTAATTCATTCTTTACGATAAATTCTTATAAATCATCAGACCTAGAGATATAAAACTTTTAAAGTGATTTTGATACATATGAACATATAGGTTCCAAGATTGTATTTATTTACAATCTGACTCAAAGCATATGGATCCCTTTTCACAATTTGTTTGATCTGTTTAGTATCATGATAAGTGAAAAACTGAATATGTATTTCTCCTTTTTTTCCAATGAGGCAGAAAAGAACATTCTTACATTAGTTTATGATCCTATAGGAATTCTAAGAGAGTTTGGGGAAGCAAACTCATTTTGATAGATGGAGTGTTTAATGCTACAAATACAGCAAAATGAGTTGCATCCTCCCTGTTGGTTGTTAACATCTAGAAATGTTCCCATTTTGTAAGTACCTATCCTGACTGGAATCAGGCATGGACTTTCTCTCTCTCTCTTTCTTTTTTTTTCCTGAGTATCTCTTACTTTGGATTTGAGCTCTGTATTTATGTGGCAAGAAAAGACTTATGGAGGGGCAAACATGGAGAAAGAGAAAACCCATGTTTGTCCCTGTATAAATTGTTTTGTCCAAAGAATAACCTTGGGTTTACCATCTCTTTGTAGAAGTTGTTCCACAAATGAGGATGGCTGCTAAAAAATCAGCTCAAATTCCCAATTCCAAAGAGAAAGGACTGACAAATTTGGTTTGATGCTGTACATCATCACATATACATTCTTAATTGGGCTCATATATCTACTGACAGCCTGTGAGACTGGTTTGTTAAGAATTTTTCTTGCAACCAACAACAGTAACAAAGCCCTTACCCTTCTGAAGTGTATTAAGTGGATTATGTTACATGGTAATAAATAGTATAAAAAAAAAGAGAAGCAAAAAGGAGTGCTCACTGAAGGAGGACTATCTCTATTTTAAATATTATGGTCAAGCAAGACATCAGAGACCTGAATAAAGTGAGGGAGTAAGCCATGTAGATATCTGAAAGAAGAGTATTCTAGGGAGAAGGAGTAGCAGGTGGAGAGGCCTTAAGGGAGAAACCGTTTGGTGCATTTAAAGAATAGTAGAGGCCAGTATGGCTGGATCAGAGTCAATGAGAGTGAGAACTATAATGGAAGAGGTCAGAGAAACAGCAGGGATCAAGGTGATAAAAACTGTCAAAAGCCATTGTGAGGACTTTGGCTAATATCCTGAATGAGATGAGATGGCACTGATGAGTTTTGAACTGAGGAGAAATGTGATCTGACTTGCATTTTTAATGAATTATTCTATTCATTTTTCCATACTTTTTCTGTATCAGTTTATTTCAGGCCTTTTATATTGGCAATACATTTTTTAAAAATATTAAATACAAGATGCTAAAACCCAAGAATCCAGATGAACTAGAAAATGTAGTTCAGTTCAGAGAACACAACACTAGAGGTTTGAGATCTGAATCCTAGAATTAGTATCTTCTACTGTGTGACTATTGGCCCTAGTATACTCTACTGTTAAATGCGGGGCGGGGGCGGCGTGGAACCAGAGGGTTTTAAGTTCCTTTCCAGATATGATAATATTATTTTGTTAAAAGGAATATTAGTTAGCCCAGTCATATCTATAATTTGGGGGTGATGCAAAGTAGAGAAAAAAATATGGTTGCACAAAGCAACCCAAAAAAGATGATGAGAATAGGGGTAAAATGATAGAAAATAGACTAGAAAGTTGAATTCCTTTTGAAAACTCGAATAAAAAGAGTGGATAATTTTTTTCTAAGCCCAATCCTCTTAATGTACAGAAAAGGTATTTAAAATTATGCATCAGGGCTTCCCTGGTGGCGCAGTGGTTGAGAGTCCGCCTGCCGATGCAGGGGACACGGGTTCGTGCCCTGGTCCAGGAAGATCCCACATGCCGCGGAGCGGCTGGGCCCGTGAGTCATGGCCGCTGAGCCTGCGCGTCCGGAGCCTGTGCTCCGCAACGGGAGAGGCCACAGCACTGAGAGGCCCGCGTACCGCAAAATAAAAAAAAAATAATAATAAAATAAAATTATGTATCAGTGAAAATATGACCTTATAGAACTTCCTCCAAAATCTCTTGAAGTGGCTGCAGTGTGTTTGGGACACATCATTTAAAACTAGATAATGATGAGTTTCTTAGAACGTGGAATATTCCTCTTTCCAATTCATTATAAGTTTGAGGATTAATTTCACATGCCCAGTAGGAATGTTCAAACACCATGATTCCTAAGGACAGTTTCAGACTTTGCCCCACTAGATGAATGACTACAACTAGGTAAGTGTTCTGGGAAGTAGGTTTTATTTGATGTTATATGAAATGCCTACTAGTATATAACACTTAAATTACAATTTACTCTCACCTTTTTAAAGTGTCCTTCTAAATTATTGGTTGTTCATAGGTTATAGGTCTAATGCTGGATGGTTTTAAATTTTGCAACTCTCAATATATTCACAGGGACAATACCATCTTGCTTCTCATCTTCCTTGGTAAGATAGGTGGTGTCTTGATTCTTCTGAGATTTGTAAGGATGGAGACATGGGCTCGCACCTAAGGCTGAGTGTTGTTTAGTTATTTTTCCTCTCTGCTGCACAAAATCTTTCAATCTCTGCCCCTCTTAGATTATTTCTTCCCCCTTTCTCCATTCCTCTTCCCCCAGTGGATGTATATTCAGGGATCAGGTGGCAGACATAATTATTTTCCATTAATCTACCACATAGGTCCTAGGAGTTCAGGTCCAACAGTCACAGGTCTCTGGCAGTTAGAGGAGCCATGATCTTAGTGAGAGGACAAGACTTGAATGCCACTGTACTGACATCACCTGAGTACTTTCGAATCAGAAATAGTGAAAGTTTAGAATATTGGGGGTGGGGGTTAGAACCTTGGAGAGAATTACTGAGAGACCAAGAAAGCCTACAATACAAATAGAAAGGTAATCCTGGAAAAATTTTAAAATGTCTTTTCCTTTTGTGATTGAGGAAATTTTATTACCTTCAAAGAAAAAGAGTATGCATTTATTTTTTTCCATTTATGAGTTCTAAATTCACCCTGACTACACAGTAGACTAGTATTAGGGATGTTCCTCTGTTAACAAAACTACACTTTTTCATGTATAAATATGTATAAGGAAACAATGCCATCACCCTGTATATTCCTAGAAATAACCAAATACCTTCTAATAATAATCTTTAGGAAAGTCTTATCTACTTTCACATCTGCCTGTACCGTTTTTCTCAAGCATGGCTGTTTAAGATGATTTTTTAAAAAAGAATTATATTTGTTTCTTTGATTTGTTTTTGTTAGATAATAGTTCAGCATATCAGGAAACTACTGTGAACACTTTTTGAAAATTTAGTGACATAATTATCATTTTTAAATGAGGACAAAAGCTGTACATAACAATTATTTTCAATTTTTTTGCATGCTAACTTTATATATACAACATGTAAACAACATTATGGATTAAATAAGCCCTTGTGGGTTAGACTAGGAATGGTTGTGTCATTCATAGGTGAGTTTTTTGAATTGTGTTTTCTGTCCAGCATATCATAAAAGTGACTTACAAATGAACTTTAAAAAAAAAAGCCATTTATAATTTGCTAACTACATGTGTTGAGAAGTTGTGTTTACTCCTTTAGGAAAATAGTATACTACATTTGAGCTCACCTTAATTTTAAGCAAACGGACCAGTTTGGTTCCTTGAAGAATATGCCTCAATTGTTACATGATGATTATCAATTAACATTTCATAGTACAAATTATAGCATGCGTTGATAGTAAAAAATAATTTTTTCAACAGACTCATAAAAAGTGTTTCATTTCACAGTTTAATCTGTCATTTCCTTGGCTATGATCATAGGTTATATCCTCCAGATAATAGATTTATTCTGAGGAAGAAACAATTCTTCCTGGAGATGATTAGATTAAGAAAAACTATTGGGCATGAGACCTTGTCTCTTCAGAAGTAAGTTCCTTTAAGTCTGCTTGGGAAAAGTCTGACATTCAATTTAAATTTCTTTGGTGTTTATTTCACAGGTGGTGACTGGGGAGATGAAATGAACATTTTAAAATCTACTTGATGAAAGAATTTGCACATAGAGGTTTCTTTCTGTTTGGGGAATTAGAGAAACAACAACAGAAGACTGTATTTCAGTAGTCAGCATCCAGTAGATATGCCTGAGTTATTTAAATGATTTTAAAAGCTATTACTTCAAACATGCCAGCAAGGTATGTAAAATAGAAATGTGTACAGTATACCAAATACTGTTTTCCTCTTGACTCTCAATATAAAGCAGGTGATATGTTCATAATAGAGTATTTATCCTCAGAATGTCATAAAAATGCAAGGTAAGAATATATTTAGTCTTTTTTAAACCATAAATGAAAAGGCAAATCATGAACATTTAGTGAGAATATTGATATATCCATATCTTTAAAGAGCCTGATAGTGAGAAATGAGAGCTGGAGGAAAATATTATGAAGTTAAGATCAAATAATCTTAATTTATTCTTTAAATATATAACTTTATAAAGTTAGCGGCTCAGCTTTTTTTTCACTAAAGGAAGTCGACAGAAAATTAGCCACTTAAATGATCTTAAAGTTGCAGCTAAGATTGGCTGTGAGGGGCCATTTTTGGAACATTTGTTCATTGCTCTATGATATGAGCAGCTCAGACTGCCTCTAGACTGTGCTTCAGTTGAATATGCTTCACTGATTTGGGGCTTGGTTCCCACAGAAACTATAATCTATGAATCACTTGACCCTGTAGCCAGCATGATTTGGAGACATGTTCCCACCATATACTGGTGTTAAAAGGGATCAGCGACCTCTGACTACACAACAATGTAGCCTTTGCTAGTTTGTTGTAAAGATGTGAGGTAAACCAAGTATGCTATTTCCATCCTCCTTCCATTTATGTTTTCCTTATTTGGAGACAATTCCAACCTCCACCAACATTTACAATTTTCATTTAGTGTCTCATTACCTCACCCTTGCCTGCCTTAAAATATTTATTAATTAGTTTAAAGCCTACTTTTCCCTGAAATATTTATATTTTAAGAAGGGTGAATCTTCAGATGAAGTTCAGGAAGCATTTTGTTGGTGTGTGGCATTTAATTACTAATCAAAATAGGATTTAAGTGCCATACATGTTGATTCCAATGGAAAAGGAATTACTTGTTTTAACTTAAATATATAAAGTGGCAACCTGGTCATTATGAATGTTGTGGTGATTAATCAACCTATAAAGTTACTTTTCATTCTCACTCTAAGTCACACTGTTTAAAGTTTGTTTTGTCTTGTTAACACAGAAAAATGTAATGACTTCCTTGATTAAACAAATGTTTGATTAAACATGGTGAATTATTGGTAAGCTACCTTCTGTGCCCACCAAATTTCAATGTAGGCATGAATACAGGAAAATCAGAGAGAGAAGATTCTGCCTACATTGATATGCTTTCTTATCTATGAGAAACCTAGTAAGATACAGCGTCATGGAGTTTAGAACAGACTAACCTTGGAAAATATAAAAATTATATGCTCTAGTAAAATTCACTGCACAGGAGGCAGATTCATGGGTATTTTTGTTGACCATTTAGTGTAACATCTGAAGATTTGGTCAATTTTATATTAAAATGAATAAACAAGGTAATATTTTGAAAAAGTGTATGTACATTTTTCTTTTGCTTTTCCAAACACACAGTTGTAATTCTACTCTGCCTGAGGCATCCATCAGTCTGAAGGGGAATTAGGGTTTGCTACAGAAGAAACACAAAGACTAAGACCCAAATAATGTTCAGCTTTTGACATTGAAAATTAGGTTTTTGCCCAGCCCACAATCCTGAAGCTTTTCTCCTATGTATTTTTCTAATATTTTTGTCTAATTTTTTTTCTAAAAAATCAGATAACAGTTCCTAACTGTTTAGCTGATTAGCTGTTTGCCAAGTGATTAGCTGCCTCACTGTCCTCCTCCTGGTCCCTGTGGTTGGAGAAGCTACAGGATGGTGTGGAATCATTCACACTTAGCTTGTGATGGGCCAGGTTGCTTCACCTCACCTTGGGATTTCACTGGCCCCTGGCAAGATCTCAACCCGCCAAGAGCGGGTTGTGTGTGTGTGTGTGTCATTTCATCCCCCATTTTTACGGAATGGGTCACAGGCAGGGTGAATAGTTTAATAGCACACTCCATTTGTAGCTTTATCTCAGAAAATATTCATAGTTTTACAGCCTGAAGCAATCTTCTCATAGGGAATAGGCTAAAACCAAGGAAAGTTGTGATTTTCTCCAGTTTACAGAAGCTTCAGCTTCTGAATCCTAGCATGGGGTCTTTCCATTGTCCCCACAAAACACCAGCCAGCTGACTGTGGGTCACTCCTTAGAGGACCATGAGTTACCTACTAGTCCACCTTGACCTCTGCCCCAGCACAGAGAGCAAACAGCCCTGGCAGCTCACAGAATCTGCCAGGTTTTAGTAATTTAACCCAGTGCTCTCGTGAGGATCTGCTGTCCCAATGCCCAGCAGATGGCTGGCCTGGGTCTTCCTGGCAAGGGCTCCAAACATCCTGCCCTGGCAGCCAGACAAGAGGGCACCCAGGGCTGGCGGTTTGCCTTCTGAAAGGACTGGCCAGGAGAATCATGTCTCCTTCCCATCGGGGTGGGGGAATGGTAGGGGCCTGCTGAGAGTGCCACGTCTGTGCAGACCCCACTCATCTGGAGGCAGACACTAATTCATACTCTTTACTTTCTTCAGGTGGCATTTTGGGGAACACCTGCTGGGTGTGTGTCCCTGAATTAAGTGTTTTGAATTCTGTTCCAGCTTTTCTATTTAACGTCTTTCCCAGCACAGAAGATGCTCTTAAAAATCGTTCAGTTTCAGTGGACACCATCATCAATTTGGTCCACTGATATAGGTACCATCACCACCCCTTTCTGTGAGGAGAGAAACTCTTGCTCCCATAGCCTTAGCTGATCTTCCCGTGAGCAGAAAGTCATGCACCAAGCTTGGTGGAGAGAAGACACTGTAGAAATGGAAGGTTGTTTGGGTGTTTTTGATCCTTATTTACTTAGTGAAGTACTTGTGTTTTTTTTAAATTTATTTTATTGAAGTATAATTTATTTACACTGTTGTGTTAGTTTCTGGTGTGCAGCAAAGTGATTCAGTTATATATATATACATATATATATGTTTTTCATATTCTTTTCCATTATGGTTTATCACAGGATATTGAATATAGTTCCCTGTGCTATACAGTAGGACCTTGTTGTTTATCCATTCTATATATAGAATTTGTATCTACAAATCCCAAACTCCCAATCCATCCTTCCGCTCGCCCCTTGGCAACCGCAAGTCTGTTCTCTATGTCTGTGTGCCTGTTTCTGTTTTGTAGATAAGTTCGTTTGTACCACATTTTAGATTCCACATATAAGTGATATCATATGGTATTTGTCTTTCTCCTTCTGACTTACTAGTAAAGTACTTGTTGTAGCTCATCTGCCCTATAACATGTTGTCAACAACCTTCCCTAGTACCATCTTGGGAAGGTCAGTTGGGATATGAGGGCTGTCAGGCTCTCTTTTTATTATTCAGTTTAATTAAAATGGGATAGTCTATAGTGGAATTATTGACTTGAGCAGATTCTTATTAGCTGGAGCTTGCAGGAGCAACGGAAGAGCTTTGAATGATTTAGCTTGGGCCAGCCTTATTATCTGAAGAGGTTTGGGGACCACCTCCTTCTCTTTCTCCCAACCTCACTTCCTCAGGCAGCCCAACAGAGATTCACTTTCTCCCCTGGGTCTACTTATTAAACATTTTCGAGTTTCCTTTGTCTGAGATTCTCCAACTAGCCCTGCCAACCACTGGGTTCTTTTCTAGCATCTCTGCCCCCCAGGGAGACAGCATTTCCTTAGGGTCTGTGGCATTTCCTCAGCCTAGTGATGAAGCACCCCAAGATTGGCGAGCAGCTGACCTAATTTGGCTGAGGCAGGACAACTTTGTTCATAGCTTTCAGCTGTCCCTGCAGGGGCAAGGCGTTCACACCCATTGTGTGGCAAATAGTCATTTCTTGCAGGAAGAAAGTGCTATCACTGCTCTCAACTACCATAGCTCTCAGTTTGCCTGGATTTTTCTTATGATGAAGCATATTTGGGGTCCTGTCCTGATAGCGTGTTAAAGAGGAGATGTTTGTCCCCTTGGTATTCTTGGTGAGCTGTAGTGGGGCTACGAGGTCAACACTAGGCCAGCCCTGTGCTCGGAGGGGTGGGTTTGCCCACCCTGGGCATCCCTGTCTTCAACATTGCTGTCAGAACACAGGAGAGTTGACCTGACTCTCCTCACCCAGCTCTGGCCCCACATACATCCAGTGACCCATAAGGGCAGATGAGAAAGCCTCTGAAAAACAGCATGGGAGCTGTGCTGGATCCTTGTGGGGATGCGGGTTTGTGGTCCTGACCCTGTCTTGTTCTACAGCCTGCACATCACTTTAAGGCCAGTGTGGTCCTGGATCTAGCAGGATACACAGCAGTGTGCTCATGGAGTCACCCAATTGCAGTCCAGCTCTCTTCCTGGACAGCTCAGGGCACCTCCTTCTAGGTGGTGAGCAGTGCAGGTCTGAAGGAAGCCTACCCTGCTCCAGTCTACCAGTTCTTGGTGCAGGCTAATGTTAATTTGTGACTGGAAAAGTGGTGATGCGCACTAGACGTAGTCACCAAAGCCATAAGCCTAAGCAGTCCCTAGGACACAGCATTTATTGGGCCAAAGGTGTAGGCTTGAGAGTCATGTAAGGGCAGGATCTGGCAAAGGGCTCCATTTTGTCTGTTTTATGTTTTTACCTGACTAATAAACAGATCTAATTTAAAATAAAGTATCAGCATTAGGATTCTCAATGCAATTCCTAGATGGTCTCAGGCTCTGGGACTTATAGACAGCAAGAGTAGATGGTCTACATGGAAACTGGGACCAGGTGAGGGATGCACCTGTACTGGGTCTGTGGCTGTCTGTGCCACATGAGCACCCCCAAGCCAGTGTGAGGAGGACATGAGGGGCCACAATGGACAGGCAGATGTGTAAGACCAAGCGGGGACCCTTCTGGGCCTCTGCACACTCACAGTCACCACTGGCCCCCAACTCAGGGGACTGTGGCAGACAGTGTGGGGCAGATGCCTTGGCCTGGTCTTGGAAGAGAGACCTGGCCAGAGGATGAGAAAACATAGCCAGTGAGTGTAGCCAGGGCAAGTGGGGAGGACTTGTGTGTTAAATGAGAGAACTGAGCTGTGAACATGAGCTCTGAAGAATTTGAAAGGCTTAGAAAGTGTTTACATTCCCTGTTACTTCCTTCTATTTTCTCCTCTTTGCTTGAAGTTCCCTGTATATGAAACAGACAAGAAATTGATTAAGCCTGTTTGCCAGAGACCTGCCTCTGGGCCTGCATCTCATGGTGCTATCAGCTACCAGGTCCTCCTCAGACAGGAGTGCCCAAGGTGGCGGGCAACTGTCTGTCTGTCCGCACCTACCTTCTGGGGACCTAGAGTGCAGCCTATATTTTATGCCCAAAACACTGACTCGACTATATGCACATGCACCTTTCTTTCAGAGAAGTCCATCCTGGCTTCTGCCAGACTGCTGGCAATAGTTTTGTTTCTAGAGTCTTGGAACATCTTCTCTATGTGCAGAGTTCAGTAAATATGATGGATTCATATGTAAAGAAATTATTTTTATTAGGAGAATATACTGATTTGCTACACATGAAATAGGAGTTCAAAAAAATCCAGAGGCTCTGTAATGTATTTTAAAGACTTAATGATGTGTATTGTATAATGAACTAACTTGCTATAATTTTGTATCATGCATGCCTTTCCAGCATATGACCAGCAGCTTCTAAATAAAACTAGATTATATCTTTAAAAAAATGTTTTTGCCTAGCCCTGAATCCTGAAGATTTTCTCTGATATATTATTCCAATAATTTTTGTCTAAAATTGTTTTCTAAAAAGTTAAAAATTTATATTTACATTTAAGTCTATGATCAATTTTGAGTTAATTTTTGTATAAAGTGTGATATTTAGTTACTTTTTTTTCGGTCTTTGAATGTTCAATTGCTCCAGCACCATTTGTTGAAAAGGAAAAGTAAGGCTTGATAAATCAGCCCTTATCAAAATTAACAATTTGCTCTAAGACTTTATGAGGATGAGAAAATAAAGCAGACTGGGAGAAAATATTTCTAAACCACATATCTGACAAAGGACTTGTATCTTGAATGTATAAAGAAGCCTCAAAACTCATCCAGAAAAAATGCAATTAGAAAATAAGCAAAAGACATGAACAGACATTTCACCAAAGAGAATATGCAGATTATAGATATGCACATGAAAATATCTTCAACATCATTAACTATCAGAGAAATTTATATTAAAACCACACTGAGCTATTACTATATACCTAACAGAATGGCTAAAATAAAAAATAGTGAAAACACCAAATGCTGGTAAGGCTATGAAGAAACTGGATCACTTGTTACTGCTTTTAAGAATGTAAAATGGTGCAACTCTGAAAAAGAGTTTGGCAGTTTCTTATAAAACTAAACATGCCACTACTGTGTGACCAGCAATTGTACACTTGGTGATTTATTGCAGAGAAATAAAAAGTACATTCACACAGAAACCTGTACACTAATATTTACAGCAGATTTATATGTAATAGCTAAAAACGAAACCACTCAGATACCCTTCAAAAGGTCAATAGTTAAACATGCTGTGGTACATTCCTACCATGGAATACTATTCAGCCATAAAAAGAAACAAACTATTGAAATATGCAACAACTTGGATGGATCTTAGAGAAAATGTGCTGTGTGGGAAAAAAAGCCAATCCCAAAAGTTTATACACTGTATGATTTCATTTATGTAACATTCTTAAAATGACAAAATTATAGAAATGGATGACAGCGATTACCATGAGATAGAGATGGTAAGCTGTAACAGATAGAGGGTGGATATTGCTATCTCTCATGTGGCATAAACAGGACCTATTGTAGTTAAGTGTTTGGCTTGAGAATTTGTAAAATGTAGTCACTAAAATGGAATCAAAGTGGCTTTGATTAGTGGCAAGTAAGTGGAAAGTCCAAGTAAGCAATTTCATGTAAGATAAAACCATATTGGATATTTTTACCCTGTGCTAACAAGTGAGTTGCTCCTCAAGAGGAAAGTAACATTAGCCAAAGACAAAAAGGAAATTACTTTATATTTTCTGTGTACTTATTCTATAATTGGGGATATGATTAGTTATCAATAAAGCATACATTCTTAACAGGTTTATTCTCTGTTAATAATTCAATCCAACTTGATTAAATTGAATCTCTGCTAACTAGAGGTTTGTCTTAAAATTTCATCCTACTGCTCAAAAAAGTAAGAGATTCCCAGGTGAACCAACAAAAAAGAATTTGTTCCAGAACTGAATTTATTTTTTCTTCATTTTAGAAAACATGGCAGTACAGACCCACAATAAAATGACAAAAATATCACAGAAAATTAGTAAGGACAAGGCTGGTCAATTAACACAAGAGTTCAAAATGGTTAACTATTATATAAAAACTATTTAACCTTACTGAAAAATCAAAGAATCATATATAGAAATAATGAGGTTCCATTTCTTTTACCCATCAAATTAAAGATTATCATTGCTACCATTTTGTCTGAGCTTGGGGAAATAGGCAATCTCAAATATCACTGATGGAGCATAAATTGTTACACCTTTCTAGAGTACAATTTGTCAGTATTATCAAAATCTCCCAAAACATGATATACTTTGACTAAAAAATACTGTTTCTATAAGTTTATCCGAAAGAAAAAAAACCAAGACAAATCCACAAAACATATATACTAGGATGCTCATTGAAACAGTATCTAAAATAAAACAGGGCTTCCCTGGTGGCGCAGTGGTTGAGAGTCCGCCTGCTGATGCCGGGGACATTGGTTCGTGCCCCAGTCTGGGAAGATCCCACGTGCCACGGAGCGGCTGGGCCCATGAGCCATGGCCGCTGAGCCTGTGCGTCCGGAGCCTGTGCTCCGCAACGGGAGAGGCCACAACAGTGAGAGGCCCACGTACCGCAAAAAATAAATAAATAAATTAATTAATTAAAATGTTTTTAAAGAGTAAAAAGACCAACAATAGGGGTGTGGCTAAACTATAGTACATCCATGCAGTGGGATACTCTGGAAGAATTAATTATAACTTGTCTTTATGTTTATTGACCTAGAAAGAGGTTCACAAATGTATTTCTAAGTGACGAAAACAAATCAATAACTATATATATATATATATATACACACCATATATAGTTATAGCTTAAAAAACATGTGCATACATGCAAACACACAGGTAAAGAAGGTAAAGATACCTTGAATTATATACACAATAATACTTATCTCTTGGTGATAGGATTATAAAACATGGGACATAGTGGGGAGCTTTTCTGTGTTTTTATTCTTTCAATAAATATGGATTTTTTTTAAGAAAAGGGAATACTTTCTTTTTGTATGAAAGAAAGAACATCAAAGCAGGTTAAATGAGATTCTGCTTAAAGGTGAAACAGCAGAACAGGTTATTTATGATCTCAGGAGTCTATGATTTGTTGGTTATTATCCTGAATATCAAAGGCCAAAACGTGTACACTGAAATGATTGTGAAATCTACACAAATGACCTTTAGCCATTAAAACTTATTTAACACAATATTCACTAGTAGCTCTCTTGTTACGTCAAAATTAAATATGATTTAAAATAGTTAATTTCAAGTATGAATCATAGATTAGTGATCCAATGTAAATCATAAAATGGTATTTTTCTGTCCCTTACTCAGGAAATTATTTTTATGGGTATAGTCTAAGCAGAGCAGACATTAGGTAGGTGAGAGCATTGAAAGGAGATTCCAGGTGGTAATGGGAAGTAAATTAATAGCCTTTCTTCCATATTCTGGTGATTCTCCTTTGAGACGTGGTTTCTTATCCAATTTCCACTAACATTTAAAAAATTGATATTCAGCTCTGAAGGCTATAAAATGTCAAGTAATATATTTAGAAGTTTAAGATTAGTTTTTGCACAGTGAACTGGGGTTGAAAAGCAGCTTAATTCAGAGATTTTTAATAGCTTTTTCGAAAATAAAAATAGAAACAATATCTTTTATAACTGATCTTTCCAGTTCTTTTAATGTATGCCAAAATCCAAAGACTCTGAATAGGAATAGTTGAGGTTTCACCATTTTCTTATGTTGTGTGTTTAGTAAACAGTCTTCTAAAGCATGCAACCTAGGTTTGGTAAGGAAAGCAGACAACCATTTTAGAATAAAGAACCTAATGCTTTGGCTATGCACATTCTCTAAATCTAGTGGGCTTCAGGTTGCTTTACAAATAAATAACTTTTGGGTGGGGGAAGTAGCACCTTATTAATATAATTCAACTCAGTCAGTATTCTCATACTGGTCCTCCTTTGTAAGACAAGCACGACCCAGGTATTCAATAAATGCCAGAAAGAACTATAACCATAAAGGTGAAGAATGTCTTTTTCTTAAAATTTGATTATTTACCATAAATAAAATGAGAAGAATTTTCTCTTTGTTAATATATAAATATATGTGTATTTTTATTTTTAAAAAATTAAGGGTGGGACTAAGATAAGAATGGTAATATATGGCCAATTAACTTGCTGAGCACAGGAAGACAATTCTCTGGTTACAAATTCTTTCAACTGAGTATTGTAGGGCTTGAAGTAGATATTCTGTATGATGACTTATGGGTCTAACATCCTACGATTTAAAATTTTTTTCCGTTTCTCAAATCAAATATATTAATCCTACTGTGATTTTATAGTGAATGTATCCAGTGGAAAGTTCTAAGGAGACATTTTCCACATTGGTGATGATTTGTATGCATCAATATTAATTTTAGAGATTTTGTCAAAGTATTACTTTCCTTAGTGGCATAGTTGAAGGGTATACAGCTAGTTCTTTAATGATTAGAGATATTCATTTGTTGGGCTATGCCTAATTGTATGCTAGGGAATACAATAGTCTAAAATATATAGCAATATCTTACCCACAAGTATCTTACAGTCTTGTTTATATTAGAATATGTTTCTTCCAACTGTAATATATGTAGGTATATATCAATGAATTCTGTACCTTTAATTAGTGTAATAAGAAATGAAATAGTTAATAGGGTTGATTTTCAATTAGTTTTAGGTGACTGAACGCTTGTTTAGTGCACCTCCCTGTTCCTTTAGCCTGACCTAAAATCTGAATATTTAAGAACTCAAAATATTAGAAAGCATGTGTATTAATATACATCTCTTACATAGAACATTCTTCAGTTTCACCACATTTTCCTCCTGAATTATCTAGGCATAAAATGACAATTTCTTTATTTGTATTGGAAAAGAGTTGGCATTTCATTTATTTCTAAAAAACTAATTACACTGTCCATTACATTAAATCAGCTTTTGATTGATTTATGACTCAGATTATAGTATTTTATCATGGAATAAAAGTTCTTAAGAAAAAGATTTCAGGATTATTATGGTTCAGCAATATAGCCAAGAAAATTTGTATATTATAGAAGACAACTACTAAAATACAAGTGTGGCAAAGAGTTCCCCTAAACTTCAAGCTAATTATTATTGCACGTCAGAAAACCTTTTCAATGTTTGTTACTTTAAAAATATTCTGTAATAGACTCTGAGGGTAATTTTAATAAATATGGATAATGGAATCCAGTGTAATACTTTTTATTGATAATCTGTGAACTGGACATAAAGAAGAAACTGACCATTAATTTTTATTATGCAAATAGTTCACTAAGGTGTCTATTTCCCTACCTGCATATTTCTCATTTTAATACAGACAACTTCCCTGAAAGAAAGTGCATACCAACCATTAGATTAACGTTCAGAGGATTTCAAACTCCAGAGGCCCTGTTAAGTTCAGCTTTATGTTGGCATAAGTATCTGCAATTGTGTTAGTAATTTACATTTAGGAAGAGCTGAAGTCCTCCTCTTCTTTTTCTTTTTTACTTTTTCTTGCACTTGAATGAATAAATCCACTTAGAGTAGGAAATTAAATGAACTAATACTATTTCCATATATATATGTTAGAATACGGTATTTGTTTTTCTCTTTCTGACTTACTTCACTCTGTATGACAGACTCTAGGTCCATCCACCTCACTACAAATAACTGAATTTCGTTTCTTCATCAGATGAATGGATAAAGAAGATGTGCCACATATATACAATGGAATATTACTCAGCCATAAAATGAAACGAAATTGAGATATTTGTAGTGAGGTGGATGGAACTGGAGTCTGTCATACAGAGTGAAGAAAGTCAGAAAGAGAAAAATAAATACTGTATGCTAACACATATATATGGAATCTAAGGAAAATAAAAGTTCATGAAGACCTTAGGGGTAAGACGGGAATAAAGACACAAACCTACTAGAGAATGGACTTGAGGATATGGGGAGGGGGAATGGTAACGTGGGGCAAAGTGAGAGAGTGGCATGGACATATATACGCTACCATACGCAAAATAGATAGCTAGCTGGAAGCAGCTGCATAGCACAGGGAGATCAGCTCTGTGCTTTGTGACCATGTAGAGGGGTAGGATTGGGAGGGTGTGAGGGAAGGATATGCAAGAGGGAAGAGATATGGTGACATATGTATATGTATAGCTGATTCACTTTGTTATAAAGCAGAAACTAACACAGCATTGTAAAGCAGTTATACTACAATAAAGATGTTTAAAAAAAGAAATTAATTAAAGAATACTGTCTAGACATGGAAAACAAAAAACAAAAATTAAAAAAAAGTATAGTTCTGGCATTAAGATAGACATATAGATGAATGGAACAGAATAAACAGTCCAGAAATTAATCCATGCAATCAATCAACTGATTATCATCAAAGGTGCCAAGAATACGCAATGGGGAAGATATATTCTTTTCAACAAATGGTGCTGTGAAAACCACATATCCACATGTAAAAGAGTGGAATTGAACACGTATTTTTTACCATATACAAAAATCAACTCAAAAGGGGGTTAGTTAAATATGACACTTTATAAACATCAGGTATGGGTAGAAAACTTCCAGAATATGTTTTATGTGAAATTCAGTAAGAGAGAATGTAGATAGTGGAGGACAGGCAACATTCGAAGACATAATGATTAATAACTATCCAGATTTTATGAAAGTAACCAATCATTTCCAGACAACATAAATAAAATAGAATTTATCCTTACCCAATTTCTTATTTTTTAACTTTTAATTTTATATTGGAGTAGAGGTGATTAACAATATTGTGTTAGTTTCAGGAGTAAAGCAAAGTGATGCAGTTATACATATACATGTATGTATTTTTCTTCAAATTCTCTTCCCCTTTAGGTTGCTACATAATATTGAGCAGAGTTCCCTGTGCTATATTAGGTCCTTGTTGGTTATACATTTTAAATATAGCAGTGTGTACATGTCAATCCGAAACTCACTATCTATCCCTTCCCCCACACTTACCCCCTCATAACCATAAATTTGTTCTCTAAGTCTGTGAATCTGTTTCTGTTTTATAAATAAGTTCATTTGTATCATTTTTTAAAGATTCTGCATATAAGCAATATCATATGATATTTTCTGTCTCTGACTTCTTTCACTCAGTATGACAATCTCCAGGTCCATCCATGTTGCTGCAAACGACATTATTTCATTCTTTTTAATGGCTAAGTAATATTGTATTGTATATATATACCACATCTTCTTTATCCATTCATCTGCTGATGGTCATTTAGGTTGCTTTCATGTCTTGGCTATTGTAAACAGTGCTGAAATGAACACTAGGGTGCAGGTATCCTTTTTGAACCATGTATTTCTCCAGATATATGCCCACAAGTGGGATTGCAGGATCATATAGTAGCTCTATTTTTAGTTTTCTAAGGAACCTCCATACTGTTCTTCACAGTGGCTGTAACAATTTACATCCCCACCAGTAGTGTAGGAAGATTCACACCCTCTCCAGCATTTCTTGTTTGTGGATTTTTTGATGATAGCCATTCTGACTGGTGTGTGATATCTCATTGTAATTTTGATTTGAATTTCTCTAATAAGTAGTGATGTTGAACATCTTTTCATGTGCCTCTTCGCCATCTGTTGTCTTCTTTGGAGAAATGTCTTTTAGGTGTTCTGCCCATTTTTGATTGGGTTGTTTGTTTCTAGGATATTAAGCCCCATGAGCTGTTTGTAAATTTTGGAGACTAATTCCTTGTTGGTCACACCATTTGTAAGTATTTCCTCCCATCCTGAGAATTGTCTTTTCATTTTGTTTATGTTTCCTTTGCTGTGCAAAGGATTTCAAGTTTAACTGGGTCCCATTGGTTTATTTTTGTTTCTATTTCCATTCCTCTGGGAGACAGATAGAAAAAGATATATGCTGCAATTTATATCAAACAGTATTTTGCCTATGATTTCCTCTAAGAGTTTTATAATGTCTGGTCTCATTTTTAGGTCTTTAATTCATTTTGAGTTTATTTCTGTGTATGGGGTTCTAATTTCATTTCTTTACATGTAGATGTCCAGTATTCCCAGCACCATTTTTTGAAGAGACTGTTTTTTTTCTCCATTGTATAGTCTTACCTCCTTTGTCATAGATTAATTGAACATGGGTGCTTGAGTTTATTTCTGGGCTTTCTATCCTGTTCCATTGATCTATCTTTCTATTTTTGTGGCAGTACCATAAAGTTTTGATTACTGTTGCTCTTGTAGTATAGTCTGAAATCAGGGAGCCTGATTTCTCCACCTCCATTTTTCTTTCTCAAGATTTTTTTGCTTATTCAGGGTCTTTTGTGTCTCCATAAAAATGTTAAGATATTTTGCTTTTAGTTCGGTGAAAAATGCCATTAGTAATTTGATAGGGATTGCATTGAATCTGTATTTCCCTTGGGTAGCATAGTCATTTTGACAATATTGATTCTTCCAATCCAAGAACATTGTATATTTTTCCATCTGTGTCCTCTTTGATTTCTTTCATCATCATCTTATAGCTTTCTGAGTACAGGTCTTTTGTCTCCTTAGTTTATTCCTAGGTATTATATTGTTTTAAATGCAATGATAAATGGATTTTTAAAGAAATTTCTCTTTCTGATCTTTCTTTGATAGTGTACAGAAATGAAACACATTTATGTGTATTAATTTTGTATCCTGCAACTTTACCAAATTCATTGATGTACTCTAGTAGTTTTCTGGTAGCATCTTTAGGATTTTCAATGTATAGTATCATGTCACCTGCAAACAGTGACAATTTAACTTTGCCTGTGAAGCCATTTGGTCCTGGACTTTTGTTTGTTGGGAGTTTTTAAATCACAGTTTCAATTTCAGTACTTGTGATTTGTCTTTTCATATTATCTATTTCCTCCGGTTTCAGTCTTGGGAGATTGTACCTTTCTAAGAATTTGTCCAATTCTTCCAAGTTGTCTGTTTTATTAGCATACAGTTGCTTTTAGTAGTCTCTTATGATCCTTTATATTTCTGTGGTGTCCATTGTGACTTCTCCTTTTTCATTTCTAATTTTATTGAATTGAGTCCCCACCCTTTTTTGCTTGATGAGTCTGGCTAAAAGTTTATCAATTTTGTTTATCTTCTCAAAGAACTAGCTTTTAGTTTCATCAGTCTTTGCTATTGGTTTCTTTGTCTCTATTTCATTCATTTCTGCTCTGATCTTTATGATTTATTTCCTTGTACTAACTTTAGGTTTTGTTTGTTCTTCTTTCTCTTGTTGCTTTAGGTGTAAGATTAGGTTGTTTATTTGAGATTCTTTTTGTTTCCTGAAATAAGATTGTACTGCTATAAACTTCCCTCTTAGAGCTTCTTTTGTTGCATCCCTTAGGTTTTAGATTGCTGTGCTTTCATTTTTATTTGTCTCTAGGTTTTCTTTTTATTTCCTCTTTGATTTCATCAGTGATCCATTGGTTTGTTTTGTTTTTTTTTTTTTTGTAGTACACAGGCCTCTCACCATTGTGGCCTCTCCCGTTGCGGGGCACAGGCCCCACACGCACAGGCCCAGCAGCCATGGCTCACGGGCCTATCCACTCTGCGGCATGTGGGATCCTCCCAAACCGGGGCACGAACCTGCGTCTGCTGCATCGGTAGGCAGACTCACAACTAGTACGCCACCAAGGAAACCCCCATTGGTTGTTTAGTAGCATATTGTTTAGCCTCCACGTTTTTGTGTGGTTTTTTTTTACAGTTTTTTTCTTGTAGTTTATTTCTAATCTCATAGCATTGTTGTCACAAAAGATGCTTGATACAATTTCGATTTTCTTAAGTTTACCGAGACTCACTTTGTGGTCCAGCATGTGGTGAATCCTGGATAATTTTCCATGTGCACATGAGAAGAATGTGTATTGTGCTGCTTTTGGATGGAATGCTCTGTAAATATCAATTAAGTTCATTTGATCTAATGTGTCATTTAAGGCTAGTGTTTACTTTTTGATTTTCTGTCTTGCTGATCTCTCTATTGATAAAAGTGAGATTTAAAGTCCCCCACTACTGTTGTGTTACTGACAATTTCTCCCTTTATAACTGTTAGTATTTCCTTATATATTGAGGTACTCCTATGTTTGCCACAACAAACATACAATTGTTATATCTTCTTCTTGGCTGGATCCCTTGATCATTATGTAGTGTCCTTCTTTGTCTCTTATAACAGTCTTTATTTTAAAGTCTATTTTGCCTGATATGAGTATTATTACTCCAGCTTTATTTATTTATTTATTTATTTATTTATTTTTT
>NC_041234.1:71155994-71219765 GCF_002837175.3 Physeter macrocephalus | reverse complement strand
TGGTGGTGCTGAATTCTCTTAGCTTTTGTTTGTCTGTAAAGCTTTTGGTTTCTCCATCATATCTGAATGAGAACCTTGCTGGATAGAGTATTCTTGGTTGTAGGTTCTTTCCGTTCTTCACTTTAAATATATTGTGCCTCTCCCTTCTGGCCTGCAGAGTTTCTGCTGAAAAATCAGCTGATAATCTTATGGGAGTTCCCTTGTATGTTACTTGTCATTTTTCCCTGTTGCTTTTAATATTTATTTTGTCTTTTATTTTTGTCATTTTGGTTACTATGTGTCTCAGCATGTTCCTCCTTGGGTTTATCCTGCCTGGGGCTCTCTGTGCTTCCTGAACTTGGATGACTGTTTCCTTTCCCATTTTTGAAAAATTTTCAGCTATTATATGTTCAAGTATTTTCTCAGGTCCTTACTCTCTCACATCTTCTTCTGGGAACCCTGTAATGCAAACGTTAGTGCATTTACTGTTGTCCCAGTGGTCTCTTAGACTGTCTTCATTTCTTTTCATTCTTTTTTCTTTATTCTGTTCTGTGACAGTGATTTCCACCATTCTGCCTTTCAGGAAACTTATCTGTTCTTCTGCCTCACTTATTCTTCTATTGATTCCTTCTAGTGTATTTTTCATTTCAGTTATTATATTGTTCCTCTCTCTGTTTGTTTGTATCTTTAGTTCTTCTAGGTCTTTGTTAAACTTTTTTGCATCTTCTTGATCCTTGCCTACATTCTTTCTCCAAGATCTTATATAATCTTCACTATCATTATTCTAAATTCTTTTCTCAATAGGTTGGCTATCTCCATTTCACTTAGTTGTTCTTCTGGGATTTCATCTTGTTCCTTCATTTGGGATATTTTCCTCTGCCATCTCTTTTTGACTAATTTTCTGTGATTGTGGTTTCTGTTCTGCAGGCTGCAAGACTGTAGTTCTTGGTTCTGCTGTGTGCCCTCCGGTGGATGATGCTGTCTAAGAAACTTGGGCAGGCTTCCTGATGGGAGGGGCTTGTTCCTGCTCAGTGGTGGGTGGAGCTGGGTCTTGTTCCTCTGGTGGGCAGGGCTGTGCTCAGGGAGTCTTTAAGCCACTTTTCTCCTGATGTGTGGGGCTGTTTTCCCACACTGTTAGTTGTTTGGCCTTAGGCGACATAGCACTGGAGCCTACAGGTTGTTTTGTGTGGTAATGGCAGCCTCCAGGAGGGCTCACATCAATGAGTACTTCCCAGAATTGCTGCTGCCAATGTATTTGTCCTTGCAGTGAGTGAGAGCCACCCCCTGCCTCTTCAGGAAACCTTCCAATAGTAACAGGTATGTCTGGCCCAGTCTTTTATGGGGGTCACTGCTTTTTTTCCCCTGGGTCCTGGTGTACATGAGACTTTGTGTGCACCCTCCAAGAGTGGAGTTTCTATTTCCCCCAGTCCTGTGGAAGCCTTGTGATCAAACCCTGCTGGCCTTCAAAGCCAGATTCTCTCGGGACTCTTCCTCCTGTTGCCAGACCCCCAGGCTGGGAAGTCTGATGTGGGGCTCAGAACTTTCACTCCTGTCGGAGAACTTATGTGGTATAATTGTTTTCCAGTTTGTTGGTCACCCACCCGGTGAGTATGGGATATGATTTTATTGTGACTGTGGCCCTCCTACCACCTTGTTGTGGCTTCTTCTTTGTCTTTGATTGTAGGGTATCTTTTTTGGTAGGTTCCAGAATTTTTTTGGCAATAGTTGTTCAGCAGTTAGTTGTGATTTTGATGTTTTCATAAGAATGGGGTGAGCTCATGTCCTTATACTCCACCATCTTGAGTTCTATACTTACACAGTTTCTAATGAAACTGCAGAGCATGTAAATGTAGAGAAAATCTTAGAAGCAAAATATTTTAAAAGATAGATTACCTATGTGGAAATAATTCAATTGCCAAAAATCTTTAGTTAACAACTACAATAGACCAAGATTACAGTAGAATAATATCTCAAGGAATGAGAAAAATGACTGTCAATTGAAAATTCTATATTCAGCTAAAATAACATTTAAAATTGTGGATGAAATAAGACAATACAGAAAAAAACAGAGATTTTACAACTAACACTCCTTCACTGAGATATCAATTAAAAGTTATACTTCAGGAAGAATAAAATTGAAACACATTAAGTAAGTATCTTTTAAATACATAAACTTTATGTAAACTTTAGATCATTTATTCATTTCATTACATGAGCTTTAGCTCATTTATGCATTTGATCACTATACAAAACTACATGCAACAATGTAGGTAACTCTCAAAGCCTAATTCTCTGTGAAAAGGGAAAATTACAGAAAGAGACATGAAATATGATATAATTTATATCATTATACACAGTTTAAGCGTGCAAAATTGATATGTATTATTTATGGATACTGCATATGTAACAAAACGTTTTCATAAATCAGTATAGTATTTACCAATAGGGAGAAAAGAATGGCATTGGGCAGAGGTACATATCAAACTTGAAATATATTATTATTGAATTATTTTCTGAAAACACTCTGAGAAAATGTCAAAATATTAGGATGGTATAGAGATTATTGATAGGTTCACATATTTTATCAAATTTTCCTCTGAAATTTTCTGTATTATTGAAATTTACATAAATAAGGGAATTAATTTTAAAAGCTAATAGCAAGCACAAGTCCTGAGGAAGAAGCATCCTTTCATGAAATAGACATGTCCTAAAATACTGCATCTTTTAAAAAAGTAATTAAGTGCATTGATTAATATGAAAGCATGCTCGTATAACAACTAAGTTGGACCCCTTCCCCATACAACACAGAAAAATTAGCTCAAAATAGATGTAAAACCTAAATTGTAAGAGCAATTCCACTTCTAGCTATATACTCCAAACATTGAAAGCAAGAACTAAAACAAATACTTGTAAACCAATGTTCTTATCAACGTTATTCATGACAACCAGAAATAGAACTATACACACACACACACATGCACACACACACACATACAGTGGAATATTATCCAAACTTTACAAGCTGAGGCATGCTACAACATGGATGAACTCTGAAAACATGCTACTATATGGATGAACTCTGAAAAAATATTTTAAGTTAAATAATCCAGACAGAAAAGAAAAACATTATATGATTACAGCTATATGAAATCCTCAGAATAGACAAATTCATAAAGACAGAAAGTAGAATAGAGATTACCATAGTATAGAAATAGGGGGAATGAAGAGTAATTGTTTAATAGATGCAGAGTTTCTGCTTGGGATGATAAAAAATTTCTGGAAATTAATAATAGTAATGGTTTCATAACATTGTGAATATAATGTCACAGTTATAAATGGTTAAAAGAGTAAATTATGTATATTTTACCACAATAAACATTTACAACACAACAACAAATAAATTTACATGTAGCATGAATCTTTAAGAAAGTTCTTTCTGAGTCGTTTATACAGAAACAGTTTTTCAAACTCAATTCTAAAATTTGACCTTCTCAAATTGGAAAAACTTCTGAAAAATTTTCTTGATTTCCTATTTTTTAGAAAGGGAATTGCATTTTGCACATTTTCATCTGGTGTCTTCTAAGTTAAAAACAGTTTCTTACCTGGTCATGACTGTCAGAATATACTTTAAAGAGTATGACCTCTATCTGTCTCCTTGTTAATTTATTTGAAAGATGTAAAAAGAGAAATGTATGTGTAAAAAGAGAAACTTTCTTTTGTCCTGTTAGAAAAAGAAGAACCATTTGGAATCAGTATCCTGTCTGAGTAATTCTTAGTATGTGATTTACAAAAAGTAGGCTATCTTCCTTTTGAAATTTTGACATCAAGCAGAACTAAATAGATAGTTGTAGCTAGCATATGCTTGGGCTGGAGAAGGAGATTGGACAAAGGAGCAGTGGTTGGAAAGAACAAGCTGAATTTTTTCTTCTACTACAAGGGTCCCCAACCCCCAAGCCACAGACCGCTACCAGCCAGCAGCCTGTTAGGAACTGGGCCTCACAGCAGGAGGTGAACGGCGGGTGAGAGAGTGAAGCTTTATCTGCTGCTCCCCATTGCTCCTCATTGCTCACATTACTGCCTGAACTATCTCCCCTCCCCCCGTGGAAAAACTGTCTTCCATGAAACTTGTCCCTGGTGCCAAAAATGTTGGGGACTGCTGTTCTACTAGATGGTTCCTCAAGTTCCTTCTACTCTCTCTGGGCAATGATATGAGCATCCTCGATTATAGTGATATTCATAGTTCCTAGGGAATTCCCATGCTAATATTTACCACACAAGCTTTCTTGAAACATCCATAATTTAACATGAACAAAGTAACCTGTCATTGATGTTTAATTATTTTCTATTTTAGGATTTTTCTTGTGGAATTTTTTGGGTTTTAGACATTCATTACTTAATTGAAATTAAGAGGAATTTCTCATCCTGAACTTGATTTTGGGAAAGTAAATTTTTATGAGGCAAGATGGTAACCTCTGAAAGAGTCCTCAAAAAAATAAAAATTAACTGAGATGCCAAACCACTTAGAAACAAACACAGAAATTAATGATAGTAAATGGATTATCACTAGTGTAGGATATCTCATTATAATGACTGTGAATTTGTACTGGGAAACAATGAATTTAGCATCTCATACTAGAGAGGAAAAAGCAGGAGAATATCATTGACCTTTGGAGTGAGCAGCAACACATGAATGTTCTTGTGATTTGTTATGTTTTTAAGTTATTAGTGGAAAATTAACCTGATTGATTTGTCTACGGTATTGAAGAGAGGAAATGGCACAATAGAAGTTATATTGAAAAATGCAGACAGAATAGAGAATATGTTCTAACATATGCATCTGCAGAGATAGGTGGTAAACACATATCTGGATAAAGCACTTTAAATACTGCTCATGATATTTTCACTGCCTTTCACTAACTCAGTATTGAGTAATTTTGAAATTGTTTTCCAGCTTAAAGGCTGTTTTACTTTATTTTTTCTCACTTATAGGGCAGAGCATGCTTTCCAGCCCAGGATGTCAGAATATGCATTTAAAATGCTAGATTAACTTTTATTATTTAAAAAAACAATTAGCTCTTTAATACATCAGTTAAGATAAGAGCATTTTCTGAACCTCTGCCTGGAAAGCGATACAGCTCTTATTTCGGAAAATAATGAGAGTTTTCAGTTTCACATTTGAATGCTTTCCAATGTTCCATTTGAATGATTTCAACTTGATCAATAAATGAGACTGTGATTCAAAAGAAACTACCATGCAAATTTCAAACTTAGAGAAGCATGTAGTACAACAAATGTGATAAAATTTAGTTAGAAAAATGGGCACTTGACAGGTGATGGTATATTTTCTGCAGGGTAATTTTTACTTTCTTCCCTGTCTGCTGTTTAAATTTTATACTATCTGAAAGCCCCATTGTGACAGTTCTACTCGTCTACACTATTATTTAAATAAAATCTTTCTGTTGAGGATACAGCCCTGGAAGAGTGGAGAGTGAGTGCTCTTTATTTTCCATTTGAAATAATTATTATCTATGAAAATAAATGCAACCCAGAAATGAATGTCTATTGTATTATTTTTTGACAGTAAATGACCCCATTTATCACTAACTGTACAGGGATTATCTAAGGAGATGATCAATTTAAAAATAATGAAAATTTATCATTTATTCACAATTTAAATCTTTTATTTAGTAAAGTGGCTTTAGTAAACTAATGAAATATCAACTAGTTGGTATTCAGTCCTAACATGATTTTCATTTTTGGTTGTTGGATTTAGATAATTAAAAAATAAGCTGGAAATTAAGAAAATTAAATTATTTGTTTGAATACACCACCTTTTTAGATGTTTCCCTCTGTGAAGAATGTTAATTGAAAATCTTAACTTGTGCTCTATTCCCACCACAGTCATTACTGAGACAAAACAACTAGCAATATTTTATCTAATTAATAACCTAGATGAGCAGACAGAACTCTTGCAGGGAATGTGGTTTTAAGTATAAAACATGATTATTTTCTTTCATTAGTTTTCTTTATATAAATACCCTAAAATCTCAATTGGCTTTGCAGGGCTACTAAATATTCCATCATCAAACAAAAGGACAAGGACACAGTCCAAGAAGGTATTCAATTACCTACTCACAGGAGAGGACCCTACTCTTACTCTTACATCTTCTTGTCTTACTACCTGTTAATCTTGTTTAAATTAAAATGCCTCCATAAGGAGACAGAAACACTCATAGTCTGCACTGGGAAATTGCTTTTGTTGACATCATAGGAGGAATGATCCAAGAATGTTAGGTCTGGTAATGATGGTGATTGTACAATAATAGCTGCTTGTACTTATTACTAAAACAAGATCCCAGATATGTTGGATGCTGTATGAAGAGAAAGTTTGAAGTGGTTCTATTTTCAAACATAATTCTGGTTATATGGGCGGCAGAATTTAACTCAGGATTACCTATGAGGGAAAGACTGTGCAATTCTATAGCTTCACGAAGAGTTGATATGAATTGTAAGGGAGATTCTTACAACTTGAGCTAATTACCCCTCACCAAATGATAGGTAAAATCCTTACTGAAGGCTAGCTTAAGACTGAAAGATGTCACATTACTTTTCATCATTGGGAGTGTGATGAAAAAGAAGTTGTTCTCAAAAGTTTAGCTTATTGTAGTATATGCCAGGAGTTGTTTATTCCTAAAGTTTTTTGCACAATTGGAAAAGACAGCTTTTGTATTTCTATGTCTTTCACCCTTAAAGGCAGAAGTGTCCCATGAGTAAGGCGATGGGGATGGAAAACTTTGGCACAGTATTTAGGGTGATGGTGAACATAGCACTGTACCTGATTCCCCTTATCTCAGCATAATTAGAATTCAATTTTAAATACTGTCAGATATCAAATTGTTTCATTAATGATATCCTAAAGCTCTGATCTTAGGTGTAATTCTTTTGGGCCATCCTAAAATCAGTAAGTTTTTCCAGGCTCACACTCTCCTAATAAAATCCCCACTTACTAGGTTATCTTATTGTTCTTCCTTAAATATTGAAATAATATGGGCTCTGCTTCGTATCTCCACTGTGGAGGGAATGACACCTGACACAGATTATCCCAGGATTCTTACACAAGGTAAATTTCTTCTCATTCACTTTTTTTACAGCTTTGTTTAGACATATTTCACATACCACACAATGTACCTTTTAAAGTGTTCAATTCAATGGTATTTAGTATTTTCAAAGAGTGTGCAACATATCATCAAAATCTAATGATGTTGAGCATATTTCCATGTGACTATTGTCCATTTCTACATATTCTGTGAAAAAGTATCTATTCATATCCTTTGCTCTATTTTAATTGGGTTATTTGTTATTTTAATAGTGAGTTGTAAGTGTTGTTTATATATTCTACATAAAAGTCCTTTATCAGTTAAATGATTTGCAAATATTTTCTCCCATTCTCTGAGCTGTTTTCTATATTTCTTGAGGTTATTGTTTAAGGCACAAAGGCCTTAAACTGAGCTTCCAGTTCCGTGGAATCATTGTTGTATCTCCTGGTAGAAGCATTCCTCCCTTTGGCTTCTGGGTCATGAAAGTGTAAGGTCACAGGAATAAGGATCAGAAATGTTGCTGGTGCATTGCTAGGGGTAATAGTGAGTGATGCCATTCCCATTTCCACACTTTGTTTCCTGAACCTGTGAATCCTGGCAACTGGAAAAACAGCATCATATACTACATGCTGATTAAGAGCATATATAACCTTCTTGTCCCAGTCCTACAAGGTATTGTCACCTAACTGTAACTTTAACTGAATCTTCAAAAGGTCCTTCCACCTTTCTATCAAGTCAGATGCTTCAGAATTATAGGGAACATGGTAAGATGAATGAATTCCAAAAACATGTACCCATTGTTGCACTTCTTTTGCTGTTAAATGAGTTCCTTGATCAGAGGTAATGCTGTATGGAAAACCATGATGGTGGATAAGGTAAGTCCAAGAATGGTGGTTTTGGCAGAATCATTGTGTACAAGGAAGGCAAATCCATATCCGGAGCATCTATTCTAGTAAAAATAAAATACTGCCCCTTCTGTAACAGAAGTAGTCCAATGTAATCAACCTTCCACCAGATAGCTGAATGATCACCCTGGGAAATGGTGCCTTATCAGGGACTAAACGATAGTCTCTGCTATGGGCAGATTGGGTACTCAGTGGTGGCTGTAGCCAGATTGGTCTTGGTGAGTGGAAGTCAATATTGCTGAACACATGCATAACCTCCATTCCTGCCACCATGGCTATTTTGTTTATAGACTAATTGGTGATGACAAGGGTTGCTGAGGGAAAAAAGCTGACTGGTATACACAGAGTGGGTCATCCTATCCACTCAATTATTAAAATATTTTTTGTTGAAGTAAGGTAAGTATTCACATAGGACACATATCTTTACATTTTTTGCCCATTCAGAGAGGTCAGTTCACATACCTCTTCCCCAAATTTCTTTATCACCAACTTTCCAATCATGTTCCTTCCAAGTCCCTGAATATTCAGTCAAACCATTGGCCTAGCCTATGAATTGGTATATAATCACACATTTGGCCATTTCTCCTTTGAAGCAAAGTGAAGAGCCAGGTGAACTGCTCAAAGCTCTGCCCACTGGTAGTATTTCTTTTTGCCATTGTCCTTTAGGAATGTCACAGATAGGGGCTGTAGTGCTACAGCTGTCCACTTTTGGTGGTGCCTGAATATTGTGCAAACCATATGTGAGCTAGGTTTCAGTCTTCTTTTCCTCTGTTAACAGATTGTAGGGAACTCCCCATAAGACCATTGGCACAGGGTGGGAGAAAGAAGGCAGTGTGGCAGAAGTGGGGACCGTGGGCATTTGGGCCACTTCTTCATGTAACTTACTTGTGCCTTCAGGGTCTGCTGGAACCCAATCACATATATGGCAAATTTATTAAAATTCTCTATTTTTAAGTTTTCTCATTTGTAGAGTGAAAATTCTAATAAAGGTAACTCATAGAGATATTGTGAGAAGTAAATGAGTTAATACATGTAAATCTTAAAATAGTGCCCCACACATAACAGTGATTCATTAATGCTAATTAATGGTATTGTCACTATCCTATTTCCTACATGAAATCACAATTGTTAGTTTACCAATTTTAAAATCATTTGGTATGTTTGGCTTACTTTTGTTACTTAATTTCAACCTCCAAAGCCTTGAAAACTCTGCCAATTTTATTGTCTTGACATATTTCCCCATCTTAACCATCTTCAAAGTCAAGTGTTTCTCAAATTGTGGATGATAGATAGATCATTGCATCAGGATCATTTGGGATGCTTGTTAAGACTACAGATTCCTAGGGACTTCCCTGGTGGTCCAGTGGTAAAGAATCCACCTTCCAATGCAGGGGACATGGGTTTGATCCCTGGTCAGGGAAATAAGATCCCACATGCCACAGGACAGCTAGGCACATGTGCCACAACTACTGAGCTCATGTTCATAGAGAGAGACCATGTGTCACAACTACAGAGTCCATGCACCCTGGAGCCCACGCGCCACAACTCAAGAGAGAAAATCCACATGCCACAACTAGAGAGAAGCCTGTGCACCACAACTACAGAGAAGCCAGCACTCCACAATGAAGAGCCCACACCACAGTGAAAGATCCCATGAGCCTCAATGAAGATCCCGCATGTCACAACTAAGACCTGACACAGCCAAAAAAGTAAAGAAAATAAATAAATAAATAAAAAGAATACAGATTCCTAAACCTCACCAAGAAGGTGAAAGATCTATATGATGGGAACTACAAAACATTAATAAAGGAATTGAAATGATTCAAAGAAATGGAAAGATATCCTATGCTCTTGGATTGGAAGGATTAATATTGTTAAAATGACCATATTACCCAAAACAATGTATAGATTTAATGTGATCCCTATAAAATTACCCATGACATTTTTCACAGAACTAGAACAAATAATCCCAACATTTATATGGAAACATAAGAGACCCAGAATTGCCAAAAGAATCCTTAGGAAAAAGAACAAAGTAAGAGGCATAACCCTCCCATACATCAAACAATACTACAAAGTTACAGTAATAAAAACAGCATGGTATTGGCACAAAAAGAGACATATGGATCAAATGAACAGAATAGAGAGCCCAGAAAAAAACTCACACACCTATGGACAATTAATCTTCAACAAAGGAGGCAAGAATATACAATGGGGAAAAGACAGTCTCTTCAGCAAGTGGTGTTGGAAAAGTTGGACAGCCACATGTAAATCAATGAAGTTGGAACTCACCTTCACACCATACACAAAAATAAATTCAAAATGGTTTAAAGACTTAAATATAAGATATGACACCATAAATCTCCTAGCAGAAAACAAAGGCAAAACATTCTCTGACATAAATCATACCAGTTTTCTTAAGTCAGTCTCCCAATGCAATAGAAATAAAAGCAAAAATAAATGAATAGGACCCAATCAAACTTACGAGCTTCTGTACAGCAAAGGAAACCATAAACAAAACGAAAAGACCACCTACAGACTGGGAGAAAATCTTTGCAAATGATGTGACTGACAAGGGATTAATTTCCAAAATATACAAACAGCTCATACAACTCAACAGCCAAAAAACAAACAAAAAAACCACAACCCAGTTGAAAAATGGGCGAAGACCTAAATAGGCATTTCTCCAAAGAAGAAATACAATGACCAATAGGTGCATAAAGAGATGCTCATCATTGTTAATTATTAGAGAAATGCAAATCAAAACTACAATGACGTACCACCTCATACTGGTTAGAATGGCCATCAATAAAAAGTCTACAAATACTAAATGTTGGAGACGATGTAGATAAAAGGAAACCCTTTTACACTGTTGGTGGGAATGTAAATTGTAGCCTTTATGGAAAACAGTATGGAGGTTCCTCAAAAAACTAAAAATAAAGTTGCCATATGATTCAGCAATCCCACTCCTGGGCATATACCCAAACAAAACTTTAATTCAAAAAGATACATGCACCCCCTACATTCATAGCAGCACTACTCACAATAGCCAAGACAACCTAAATGTCCATTGACAGAGGAATGGATAAAGAAGATGGGTACATATATACAATGGAATATTACTCAGCCTTAAAAAGGAATGAAATCATACCACTTACAGCAACATGGATGGACCTAGAGATTATCATACTAAGCAAAGTAAGTCAGAAAGAGAAAGACAAATACTATATAATATCACTTATATGTGTAATCTAAAATACGACACAAATGAACATATCTATGAAACAGAAACAGACATAGGGAACAGACTTGTGGTTGCCAAGGGGGAGGGAGGTTGGGGAGGGAAGGATTGAGAGTTTGGAATTAGCAGATGCAAACTGTATATATAGGGTGGATAAACAACAAGATTTTACTGTATAGCACAAGGAATTATGTTCTATATCCTGTGATAAACTGTAATGGAAAAGAATATAAATAAGAATATATATGTATAACTGTGTCACTTTGCTGTACAGCAGAAATTAACACAACATTGTAAATCAACTATACTTCAATAAAATTCTTAAAATGTCTAAGAAAATAGATAAAACTAAATGTAATAATATGTTTTATTTAGACTAATGTATCAAAAATATTATTTCTACATGTAATTTATATAAAACTGATTTCTGGGGTATTTTCACATTCTTTTTTTTTGTTTTAAATCTTTGAAATCTTATAGTATATTTCAATTCAATATGTAATCGGTGTAAAAGTTTTTTTAAAACTTCCTGAGCTTGACTCCAAAGGTATTGAATCAGTCTCTTGCGGATAAGGTACAGAAAATTGATTTTTTAAACTGATTCCAAACATGTTTCTAATGTGCACTCAATTTTGAAAACCACTGTTCCAAGTACTTGTGAATAGATAGTTAATAATTAAAGGGTATGATTCTCAAGATACTAGCACAATAGCTTCCATGCCATTCTCTTGTAATTAGAAAAATACTTGCGTAGGCAACTTCTTTGCCCTTCTAATCAAAATTCTTGACCAAATTTGTTCAAAAATTATCTGTAATAGGAAATAAGCAGTGGTGAAAATTAGGGAGAAAAAGATAAGAAGTTTATGGAATATTATGATGAGATATTTTTGATGACTGACTATGTAGACTGGGTGGTTCCTAGTAGAGACTAATAATGTTAACTGACAATACTTGAAACATTATCAGTGGCTTCTAGGCAGCAGGAATGGAGTAGACAAGTAGGTTAAAAAACTCACTTGTTGACTCAAGAGACCAGATGTGCTTAATAAGCACAGCAAATAAGCAGAGTTTTCATGACGCATAACATTGCCATTCAATGTTCAGTGTTGTCAGTCAATTATCTTATTATGTTTATGCTTTAAAATACCATATTTTATCTTAAAGATGTCAGATTCATATTTTAAAATATTATAATGCATTTATATATGTTTTCTCTGTTAGTGCTGCAGAGAGAGAGAGAACATGATAGCACAAGAGTGACAGTGTTACTTAAAATATGTATATCTTGATTTCTTGTATCTCCTAGGACAAGTGGTCTGGAGAGTATTAAGTTTACCTAAACTACATATCAGATTTCTAGTATTCATTTTTACCTATATAACATAAGGATTATAGAGAAACATTTTTTAAAATTTTATATCTGGGATTGGAGAATGAGAATATAGCCTTGATTTACAAACATGTTCATGTTCTTTCCCCACCCACCTAATGTGGCCTTTCTTTACAATTTATTCCCTATATAATGGTGGTCCAAACACAGTTCTGGCCTCAATCATGTATCACTTGCATTACTGCAGTAGGTTCCTAATTGGTCTCCTTGCCACTGGCCTCTCATTTCTCCAGTATATCTGTATGTCAGTACCCCACTTGAAAACCTCCAATGTTGCTCCTGTTGCTTCATAAATCAAATCCAAACTCCATAGCAGAGTATTCAAGGGCCTAGATCCATCCTACAAACTAAACTAAACTTCTCTGAATATGCCATACATTTTTAGGCCTCCTTTCTCTATTTTAATTGTTTTAACCTGGAATGACTTTTGTATTTTTTTTAATAAAATTTATTAATATTTCAAATTTTAGTTAAAATGAGAGCACAATGAAGCACTTTCCACTTTGTCTAATCAAAATTATTCATCCTTTCTTTTGTGCTATCATAGTATTTATTTCATTGGGTTTTATTATATTTAATGCTGTCTGTCCCTGTAAATTATAAATTACATGATGCTATTTACCTAATTATTGACATACCTTGGAGGTATCTAATATTTGTTTATTGAAAAAATGATTCTATTTAGTCTAGAGAAAAAGGGACATTTGTAGAAGAACCCCGAGATCTCAATGCAAAAATGATGTGTCTCCATGAGTCTTCACACTGATGTATTTCTGAGGAAACAGTCATGTGCTTTTTAAAAATACTCAGCTTCAAATATAGTTAGACAAACTGAAAACAAAACTTTCCCTGGGTAGATAAATATCATTTTTCTCTAAAATAGCTCTATTCTTTCAAAGTTATAAAATAAAAGCTAAGTCGACTTGAAAGAAAAATTTCCAGATAAGAGTTCAAAGTTTTTAATGGGAAGTGAGAAAGTAGTAGTTACAGCCACACTGAAACAATTCAGCTCTCTTAGCTCCCCACCACTAAAGGGAAACATTTAAGTAAACCAGCAAAGTTAGAATCAGAAATTTAAACCAAATAATAAGATTTGTTTAGATCGTTACAATGACCATCAGTAATTAGCTTAGTTCTTTTCTTTCTCTAACACTCATATTCAATTCATCTTTATTCTTAAGAGGAAAATTGACATTGTATTTGCAACCAGTGTGGAGCATTGTAGACTCTTGAGATAAATTACCTGTAACTCCAGTATTATGTAAAATTTTTGATAATCCTCATGAAAACCTTTAATTTAAAACATTAAGAAAACAGAATTTTAGAAGCCAAAAAGTCTAAAAGCCAAAATTTTAGAAGCCTTTGGGAAATATCTTTGTCTTTATCACAGAATCTAAAATATGCATATAAGATTGAGATTAAATGTCCTTTTTGCTTTGAGAACTCAAAAATTCTTTGTAGTGATTGTTTCTTGGCAGTTTTAAAATACATTTTTTTCTGTATTGTTCTGGAGATGAAAAGACTTTTACAGAAACTACAATGGACAATTCTGCTGCACTCGAAGAATCCATAATCTTCAGAATATTTACTGTTTTATGCATACCATATAGATATAGATATGGGTATGTGTATAGATATAGTTATAGACATAGATATGTCTGTCCATTTTGGGAAACCAAGTCTTCACCAATATGTTGTCATTTTGGCTTCCATAACACTTATACAAAAATTTAAGTATTTAAAGCTCCTGCTAATATTAGTAACTATTCACAATTTAAACAATTCTGTTAAAGTATTCAGAAATGACATGGCCAATCTGAAATATTGCTATTTAGTGAAATTACTAAAGTGTTAAGATCAGCTTTATTGCCATTAGGAAATATTACTTTAATAAAAGTAAGCATGAATGAAGCAATTATTTGACTTAAAGTAGAAATTGTTTTCAATATTTATCACCACTATTTTTAAGATTTTATAGTTTTCAATTTATGAACCTAAATTGAAGTTGGTATGCTGAAATTTGGTGCCTCAAAAGTTTCATATACTGGTTAATTTTCACATGTCCAACTTTGTCTTTTGCTCTTGTAATACAGTTGATTGTACTACTAATTGAGATCTGAATGAAAGCATTTAAAAACACTGGTTACAGTACTAATGCATTTTAGAGCACTAGTATGCAAATTTACTGATTTTTAAGTTAACTTTCCCACTGCATAGCCAGATGTTTCTGTTTGCAATTCATTTTATTGTTCTATGTGAAAGGAAGTGGCATATAAAGCTTCAAAAGCCATTTACTGATCCATAGAATAGATACAGCTTCTTTGTATGAAGAAAAAATTTTCCATATTCTGCTTCCATTAGTGACTTACTGTGAAGCTGATTTAGATAGAGCACTAAATTAGAAACTGGGGTAGGATGCTCTCTGAGCTCAAACATAGGAAGCTCCCTTAATAACATCTTCCAGATTACCTTCTCTCCCTGCACATCACCTGACTACAACTAGAAGACCTGTATCTGAAAATAGAAAAAAGGTAAGTTTAGCAAGTTTGACGATGACAATGACTAGATTGAATCAACAGCAGTTTTCAGATTGGAATGGCTGAAGGACTAAGTAGAAGATGAATAAATGGAATACATTTGATTAATATGGTAAATCTAATCTTCATTGTGTGGGAAGTAAAAGCAGAGGGAAGCTCATATATGAGAAAAACAAAGAGGTGTCAATGGACTGGAGGTCCTTACAAGGTCAGAGAAGAGATATAATGCCAATAGTAAAGCTAACAAGCTGTAAAGGAAAGGGTTTACATATTGCAGTTTCAGGTTTTAGTCCTAGATGTGGCCATGAGGGAGGGTAGCTGAGGTGGGGTGGAAATCCATATGAACATCAAACTCAGCCAGAACAATGAAGTGGTTTGAGACAGAGATGACAGTCTGGTAAATAACATAATTTTAAAAAATCACTGGCACATTACTGGAAGAGTTGAAAGCACAGAAGCATCAAACATACAGTAAAAATTAACTTGCTTTTCTAGTTAAGATAAATGTATCACAATTGTCATATCTTCCTTTGATGCACAAATGCATTAGATAGAATCCTCCTCATCCTTTCATAGCATTAGCTGTATCACCATCAATGCTGACAACTATGAAAAAAGGTAATTATTTGAATAGTCTATTGATGTTGAAATGAATTTTTAAAAAATGGTTAACAAGGCAATAGCTTATAATGTAAATCCCTTAAGTAAATTGTGTAAACCATTTTAGGTAGTTTACCCGACTTGTAAGTTTAAATGTATTTCTTAGCCTTGGAAACTTAACCTTTTAAATTCAAAGATGTAAGATTAGTTTGACTTAAAATTGCAAGATTTATGTTAAAGAGGTTGTATGTTCCAATCAAATTTTGAATGACAGTAATTTTTTAGGATATATGGAAATATCACATGCTTAAATATTCTTAGTATACTTACCAACCCAGATAACTAGATAATTTAATAATGCTTTCTGATTTATCATTTTCTCATTTGTTCACCATGAATTTTTTTGTTATGATGACAATTCTCAGAAAAAGTTAGGAAATAGGAAGTGCTGTTATGAAAATAGCACTCGTTTGAAAGTCTGGGAATTTTATTCTAGTCCCAGATCCTATTTTATCTAACCATACAATAATTAACATTACTTCCCTAAAACTTGATTTTATTATTTGCAAAATGAGGTAATTTGACACATGAATAACCTCTGACATTCTATGGCTCAAAATTTCTCTTGAGAACATCTCTCATACATTCCACTTTTGCACTTTGTCTTATTTGGATATTCTTCTTCCCCAATGCCATAGTCAATGCAACCACAAACATGGCTGCCAAATATTTTCCACCATGGTATCCTATGTTCAAGAGTTTTGTTGTCCCTTCTTTTCTTCCAAGATCAGAGGATAGAGAATGTGGAGAATGGTATTTCTTTAGGCCTGAGTTCCTTTACTAAAAATCTTCAAGTCAATGCATATACATAACTGCCTTCATATAATGTCAACCATTTAAGGACATGATTTTTACTCATACCTCAATTATTTGACTAATATAAATTTTTAACTGACTTTTATATAGGCAAATGTTAGTAACTGCTTTCCATTCCATTCCCATGCAGGTCATTGAAGACTCAACCAACAACCTGATTTTATTCTGTGGTTTAATGCATTTAAAACCAAACTGAAATATAAGAAGACTTTATTCTCACAAGAACAGAAATTGGCAAGATACTCTGCATGATAAGGTATCTTAGCAATGAACCATATGTTCCTCTTAAGAGACAGAAAATAAGAAGCCCTTACCATAGCTGCTTTTATCAATAATGATAGATTCAACCACAAAAAACCTACTAGTTTGAGAGACTTATAGTGTCTATGAGTTGAAGCAAGACATAAGTTACCTCTCAATAAATTGAGTTGAAGGTAAATTTTAGATTTGGGTCATTTTTTCCTTCAACAAATGCTTCAATTTGTGAGTGAGTCCAACCACAATAGGACAGATTTGAAACTTTGCATCTGATATTTCACAAAAGTTAGGTTTGGGGGAAAAATGAATAATGAAATATTTTTCTTTTTTTAACAGATTTGGGAAGTAAACAATAGAGGCATGCCAAAGGAAAGTAGAAAAGTTTGGAATTATTGGATAATTCACAAAAACATTTTTTAAGACAGCTGAATGAGAGATGATCATGGTCAATGATGTTATTAAACTTTAGAAATAAAGGTTAGAATCTTTTAAGGGATGTTTGTCTAAAAATATTTCTCTATTTATAGCTATTTATGCCCATTCTTATAACAAGGAAAAAACTGTCTAAATCCAACTATATGTTTAAATAAATATGGGCTGTATGAGAGCTAGTACGGTGTCTTGTTTATCGATGTATCCTTGCATATAGACATTAAAAATGTTTCTTAAGTAAATGAAGGAAGGAAGGAAGAAAGGAACAAAGAAATAAGTGCTAATTTTCTGGAGGATTTACTTGGAATATGCAAAGATTTGAAATAACAAGGCCATTAATGGACATTAATGAAAAAACTGTTGAGATTCAAATAAAGTCTGTAGTTTGTTAATAGTCTGTCTGGTAACAATATTAATTTCTTAGTTTTGACAAACGTACCATGGTTATATAAGATGTTAAATTTAGGGGTAAATGAGTGAAAGGTATACAGGAACTCTATCTTTGTATCCTTTCTGTATATCTAAATTTGTTAAAACATTAAAAAAATAAGCTTGCCTTCAAAAGTTTATAAATGGTCACTGGAGACATATAAGGTAGTAAATAATAGGTGTTTTAATATCCAGGCAGTCCTCAGTTTATATGGTAGTGTGGAACTCTAAAAATGACTGTGCACGCTGAAGCCATGAAAAGCAACTTTAATAATTAATCAGAAAATTCACAATTGTTCTGTGACCTCTCCCATGTTTTGTCAAAACAAACAAACAAAACATCCCTCTATCAATTATAAATGTATAGGAAAATAGAAATAGTAAAACTAATATTTATTTCACTGTCATTTAAAACATTAGAAACATTGAAAATCAAGGTGTTTTAAATTTTTGTAAGAAAACTTATCAAGAGTGGTTTCAACCACAGAGCATCTTTTCTATGCTTTGGTGAATTGTCTACTGTTTTGTAAGTTTGGATCAGCTTCCAACATTTTATCCTTGTGCTTTCAATGTTTGAAATATCTCTGAGAGTTCCTTTAATGTGAAGTTTTGGCTCATATAATTCCTCTGGGTCATCGTTATCCTTTTGGTTTCCTCATTTATATCAATAAGTTCCCCTTCACCAAGTTCTTCCAGCTGCATATATGGAGCTTCCTGGGCAGCTATTTCTTCTATAATTGCTTTTATGTTTGATTCTAACTTCACTTCAGTGTTATTACTTCTTGTTTCTTTGCTGCACTTGCATCTTCATTAGCCAATTTCATCTTTTTTTCTCAAATAGCCAAAGATAAAGATGAATTTTATTTTTTTAATTTTTATTTTATATTGGCCAATTTCCTCTTTTGATTGTCTATTTTTGTAGACTGTCACAAGGGTTTCTCTTTGGGAGACAGAAGCCAACACAACTACATGCTTTGCTGCTATGTGTCAACTAAAAACATGGACAGTGAGCCAATCACCAACAGGCTTTGAAAGAAGTGATATGATTGGTCACTGATTATGATGTGACTGTTATTTATGTAGTGATTTGTGGACTGAAAAGCTAGTTGTAAAGTTTGTACTTTTATGCAATTACTCACAGTTAACGTACCATGGTAAAACACAAAAACTTGAACAATAATTTTCATAGCTGTATTATTCATAGTAAACAAACGTGGAAACAACCAGAATGTCCATCAGCTGATGAATGGATAGACAAAATAAGGTATCTTTACCCAATGTAACATTATTTGGCAATAAAAGTAATGTACTCTGACACATGATGCTACATGGATGAATACTGGAAAACATGTTAAGGGAATTGAGCCAGTCACAAAGGGACATATGTGATTGTATTTATATGAAATGTCCACAGAAAGCAAATATTTAGAGATAAAAAATAGATTAGTAATTACCTATGTTTGGGAAGTTTGGAGGAAATAAGGAGTGACTGCTAATGGATAGAGAGTTTCTTTTTGGCGTGATGAAATTATTCTAAAACTAGATTGTGGTGAGGGTTGTACAGCTCTATGAACATACTAAAAACTAATCATACACTTTAAATCAATAAATTTTATGGTATGTGAGTTATATCTCAATAAAGCTACACATACACACACTGCCTAACAGAAATTTGTGCATATATGAACTGTAGGAAGTAAGGAACACCTGTATTAATAATGGTCCTTGATTGTTAACTAGTAAGATACATAGTCGAGAGGTTACTTAAAGGAGGTAATCTAACCTCTTTAAAAAACTGAAGTGTTGTTCTTTGTTCTAATTATTAATGGAAACTAATGTTATATAGGAACTATATTTACATACTATGCATCTAAAAATGATGCATAGTAAGTGTTCAGTAACTAGTTGTTATTAGTCTTTATATTATCTAAAATATTTATTCATTAAATATATTTTTTTTACCAAGTGTGCTTGTGAGGAACAAAAATAGCAGAAAAGTAAATATTACTTTGTAGACAGCTAATATAAGGATTTTAATTTTACCTTGAAATTTTTAAAAAAACATTCAGCAAGCACTTTGTTGTTGTTGAAATGACCTTTGCAAAAGGAAATTATTTGGATTGTATAAGGAAGTTTAGGAATGTGGTGGGAAAATAAGATTCATGAAACTAAGATGGGATAGAATATTCTAGGCATAAGGTACTGGAAGTTTTTGTAAGAGACTGTATGTCTATGTGGGTTTGGATTTGGTGGTAAAGGAGAGGAAGAGTAAACATAAAGAATGAGTCAGAAGAAATAATACAGGTTGAAAGTTTTCATTGTGGAGCTGAAGCAAGTAGAACTTGAAGTGGTGAGTTCTTCACTTGTAGTTTCAACCATAGTAACCAGAAATAAGAATTGAAAAAAATCATTGTTTCACTACCTTGCTTTTAGGAAGACATGTATGGCAATCCATTTATATCTAAAGAATATGATTCTCTACACCTAATACATGGCCTGTTATAAACCCTGGTATAGAAATATCAGTTCATTTTTACTTGGTATTTCTTAGCTCGACTCTTAGGAAAAAAGAACTTAGATAACAGGAAAAGTTAGTATTCTTTTGAATACCATAAAAATATCTTATTCAGTTAGATGTCCTTCAACATTTTTCATTTTTTTCTTAACAGGGTAACAGACTACAGTGTGAAAAGTTGGCATTCATTTCCTTTGAAGGGTCTCTGGCTTTATCACAAGTATTCCATAGTTCAGTTGGTATAAAAATCTTTGAAATCCTTAACTGGCTATTTAATGACTTTCTTCATCTTAATATTTAGCCACAAAGAATGATACTTACCTCATCTGCTAAAAGAAATTATAGATGAATCCCTAGGTGAACAATACTGAGGGTTTTATATCAGCAATATACTTTTTTGTACTTGGAAGACCATGGAGATTAAATTTCTTATGACAATACATTTTTAAATGAAACTTACCCTATAATAAAACTTGCTACTGACTAAAATAAAATGACTTTATTTCTCAAATATTAAAAGTTCAATGAGAGACAGTTGAAGAGACTATTAGAAGGATGAGTGATGAAAGTAATTTACTTCATAATAGAATTTACTTTTATCCTTCTTTCTAAAAATGAAGAGAAAACTACCTCAAATTCCACTTCAAAAACTAAAACGTAACAGAAAAAAAGTACATGTCAGTCAGGGAAGACATTTCAGTTACATAGTTTGTGTCTATAAGGAGACTATATTTTATTTTATTCTTTTTGTTTCTGTTTATTGATAAATTTTTGCATTACAAATTTAACAGTATCAAATTCTTGAAGTAAGTTATTTTTTAAATGTCTTTGTTCTAATTATCATTGTTGCATAACAAAATATCTCAAAACTCATTGACTTAAAACAACACAATCATTTATTTTTTCTTATGAAACACAATTTGGTCAGGGCTTGGTGGGGACAACTCATTTCTATTCTGTGTGGCATTAGCTAGGGCATCTCCACAGGAACTGGAGAATCCTTTTCCAAGTTGGATCACAAATATGCTAGCAAGCTGATGGTGACTGTCAGTTCCGTTCTGTGTAGCTCTCTCGGCAGAGGAGCTTTAGCTTCTTCACACTGTAGTCTCTAGGTTCCAAGAGAAAGCATCTCAAGACACAAGTGGAAACTGTAGATTTCTTAAGGCTTCAGTCCACAAAATGACAAAGTATCACTACAGCTGTATTCTGCTGATCAAGCAACCACAGAATTCAAATTCAAGAACAGACATAGACACTCCCTTCTTTGGCAGAGTTTCAAAGAATTTTACAGCCATGTTTCAAAACCACCACAGGAAAAAAATATACAGGGAAAAATAGAACCTGCCCATGAGGTGAGCTCTTACAGTTGATTGTCCCAAAGAAAATATTTTATATCTTAAAAGCATATGTCCAGAGTTTAGCTGAGCTACACCGTGATATTGCTGCCTTGACATCCAATTTATTTGGCCAAGTAGTTTTCAGGGACCTTACACTGACACTAGCCCCCTCATGCAAGCACACACCCTAGATAGCAGCCTGCAGAGTCCCAGGCAAATAAAAATTCTTAGTGTGCCTTATATGCCCCTTAGATATGAATCCCATGGGGATTACCAAAATCCTGCTCTTTTGGTTTGAATTGACCAATCCAGCCCTAACTCAGGATTACCAAAGCATTCCACCCATGGACCCTAATAAAGTCATATGCCCCAGGTCCTGTCTCTCTCTCTCTGCACTCTGCCTTGAGGTCCGCATGTGGTCCCTTGAGGCATGCCATGTACTTATTCCAGGACCTGTAAGTAAAGAACTTATTCAATTTCTCTTCTGGTCTTTCATTGAACCTCAGCTCACCATTAGCACCCACTTTATAAATGTGAATTTAACAACCACGATTATAAGCTAGTCTATTTTACCTAATTTACTATTACTTTGTAGTGAAATATCTTATTTCCAAGTGTGAATAATCTCAAAATATGCAGATACCAATATACAATCAAATACTATAATATTATATTCTCTAATGGTTAAAGTAATAAATTGATTCAAGTCAATGTAAAATTTAAGTATGACACTTTTGTAATGAGGATCTGTTTATATAGCAGGAGTGGGTGGCACAATTTAGGAGTGCCCAAGGTATAGACTGCCTAAAATATAGTATTCTGTCCCAGACTCTGAACATCCTACTGTTAGAGTCATTTGGTTCGTTTCAGTATCTCCAGCAATCTCTGAAAAAGTGTAGATGTCAACTGGAAGTGTATGACTTAGTTTTCTAACAAGCAAGTTCTCATATGGAAAATATATTTAGACATTGGACATAAAATTGGTCAAAGTTTAATAGGAGGAAAGAGATATATAAAATGTTGGCATACTGCCCAAGGATAGCTGAATACAGCAGGGAAGGCTGTATAACATATTTCGGGTGACCATTTTATTTATCATCCAACTGGGATACTCTCGAGCGTCAACAAGGATACTAACTGGTTGAGATGCTGGAGCAAAAGGCTCTAACTAGGATCTGTTTAATCCCCGACAGACAGATATTTATGGTTTTACTAAGCACAGTGCTTTAGTGCACAAGCTTTGGAAGCAGAGAGAAGTGAATTCAAGCCATGGTTCTGCTACTTAAGAGTTATGTGAACCTTAGCAAGGTATTTAGTCATTCACGTCTTCATTTCTCTTATCTCTAAAATGGGATAAAATTACCTACCTGAATGATTTGTTATAAAGATTAAATAGTTAAGAACTTAGTACATGGTAAGTATTCAATAAATGATGTTATTTATTAATGTTTTTTCTGATGCTGTTGTTATTGATATTGGTGATATTGTTGCTAGTGTTAATGAGATGCCAATGTATACAAAGATATGTTCTTATCTTCAAATAGTTGACAATCTGTATTATTTGGGGATGCAAAATTAGCATGCTGAAAATTATCAAGTGCTGTAGATTTAGTAGTTATCTGATTTTTTATTCTGCTGAAGTTTAGTTGAAGCTGTGTTCTCATAATGAGAAACAATAGCTTCAGTGGAAACTTCTTTGGTTCTACTCTTGCTGATTTGTGAGGCTTTCATCTGGGGAGTCAGACTACATATAATTCAGAACAAGTTGAGGGAGGTGCAATAAATAACAACCTTCTCCCAGCCTAAGAGTTAAGAAATATAACAAAGGAATAAGATATACGGTGGTCAAAATCCACCTTTATTGGATACTTTCTAATTTTGAACCTCAATATCACATAAACTTTGCTACCATTTCCCAGACAATGCTCAGCTCCTACACGCTTCCCCATATGGGCAATATGCCCCCATAAGACTTACGAATTAGAGGGGTAGAGGAGAAATGTACTCTGAAGATAAATCTCCTCCAAAAGAAAGAGAAGACGAAGGGGCCAGGCCATGCAGGCCGTGTTTTTCCTTACAAACTCACTAATCAGATAAGTCCCTTTATCTTTTTAGAGGCTGAATAAGGGGTAAAATTAGGCCAGAGATGACATATGTGTTTCATTCTATATGGAAGAAGGCATCAGGAGTAGGGAAAATTGTGTTTCTGTCCAAGAATTAGTTTCAGATCTTTTCATGAAACTGTATTGCAGAACACACCTAGTTTTTATATGTAAATAATATAAAATATAATCACAAATTTAACAGTACTATATCACCTTTGCAATGAGTATCTTTATGCACATTCTTATTCCTTTATGATTATTTCCAAGATATAGAATTTCTAGACACCTTTTTAATGTTTTGATATAAATTACCTGGTTGTAACAGGATACATATTTAATGTTTTGGTTTACTCATTCCTGATGTGTGGGAACCCATCTCTCTATCACTCTCTTTCTCTTTCTTAAATTAGTTATGAAGCTAACAAGCTAAGTTTTTACTGTCTTTATTTTTCCCATGTGGTATTCTTAAGCCATCTTTACCCATTTGTGCTATTCTTATCGTAGCTGTAGGACAAACATCTCTCCACAATTGATCTTTAATATTAACCTGCAGAAATGGATAATTTAACAGTAGATATGATCTGCATCTGTTTCATAATTAAATTTTATGTATTCCCTAAGGAAGGTAATTTTTCTTTTAACCTGATAACTAACTACTGGTTTGTACGATACTTACTATTAACTTACTTAAACTTTTCTTCTCTGGGTAGAGAATATCTGTGAATTAAAGACTATATCATTCATTCACTAATTCATATGTGTATTTAATTAATATTTAATAAATGTTGACTATGTGTAAAGAATTGTGCTAGAGCAGGAGATATATTAGTGAATGAGAAAAATACAGTTCGTGATATCACAAAGCCATATCAAAAAATTTAATAATGATCTCAGGGAATTCCCTGGCAGCCCAGTGGTTAGCACTCTGTGCTTCCACTGCAGGGGCCTGGGTTTGATCCCTGGTCAGAGAACTAAGATCCTGCAAGCCACAGAGCCAAATAATAATAATAATAATAATAATGATAATCTCGGCTAGGACTTTTTTGCTAACTAAAATTACTCTTAACTAAAATTACTCTTAAAGTAACCTAAAATTATTTTAGAACAATAGTAAATAATTTAAAATATCAATATGAATATTTAATTTCTTAGAGTTATTTAATAGGCTGATAGCTTGATAGCTCTAAATAAATTACAGACTCACTATTGGAAGCATTATCCGAAGACTGGCCAAATGTAAACCTGGGGATCTTTGACAAATAAATCGATTACTGTATATTCTGGGGACTAAAGAAAGTAATTGATCTCATGTGGTGCTATCTTTCTTTAGTGATTCTTGTGCATAGGTTATTCACTAAAATAAAAATGGGTTTTCTCATGGACTTAATCCAATTAGTTGATAGGAGTCCTTGAAGTCAAAAGAATTCTTTATTTTGTAAGTTTTTATTTATGAGACTACAGCTTTTTTAAAAACAATCATTTGATTCATTTTAAATTAATTCTATTTGTAATTCTGTATGTGTATGTGTGTGAGTAACCTCAGACATTTAACATTGGACTCTATATAAAACACCTTAGATAAAATGTTACCCTAAAAAATATTGAGAAAAAAAATATTGAGGTCTTCAAAGCCCATGTCCTTGGAACTCACAGTTTATCATAAAATAGTTCTGGATATAAATTAAGTGCCTCGAGATTCCTAATTAGAAAATATATTTTCAACTTTTTTGACCTGACAGCTCATTTTTTGTTTTTTAATTCAAGGTGATAACAGTGGTCTTCTGTTTGATGATTGTCTCCATTTTAGTACTTTTGAAATACTTTTTATGTTTGCAATTTTCCACAATGCTGAATTATATGTTGAGAATTATGTATCACACATATTTTTTTGTTTCCTTTATTTTGGGGGGTTTGATTGTTTTTTGTTTTTCTTTTTGGTTTGTTTTGTATTTGGTCAAACTCTAGAATATAGCTTTCAAAGTATTAGAGGTGCTGGAAATTTTTCTTAGTGATACCAAGTGTCCAGTAGACACTTCTATTCCACAATGGTATGCACTTCCCCAGTCAGGGATTAGATCTGAATGGCCATGATAAAAATTGGATGTGATTAAGAGTAAATAAATATGACCTGTGCAGTTCATAAAGACTGCTATATGATTAAATAGATGCATATTTTTTTCACTTCAATCAAAATCAATTAGCCAACCATACATGTCTATCCATACTACATTCATTGACATATATTTTAAGTACTAAACATGGTGTTTAAAATAATAAATGATCCAGGATCTTCCTTACTTGCTCCTCTCCTGCTGCCCTTCACTGGAATTAACTAGCTTCCTGCCTCCACCTCCTGCTTTCAGTCATATTCATCCTTCTTTGGATATTTTGTTTGTTTTGTTTTTAAACTGATAATTTTGATATCTAAATCCTGTTCCTTTACAATAATTCATTTTTATTTACTTCACTAGTTTTATCTGGCATAAGCTATCTTGGGCAATTTACCTCCTCTAGCCAGTTCCTCATAAACCAATACTGGCCTAGTCCATAGTCAGTGCTCTGGCTGGTCTGCTCATTCCTCCTTACAAGGAGAGGAAAGAGGTGACTATACACAAATTTTTAAATTAATTTATCTTCATAATGTTTACAGACAAAATGAATGAGTTTGACCAGAATTTCCATCATGTCTAATTTGGTTACATCCATGTACCACCTTCATGTTTCATGCTTAAGCATTCAAGCACCTGACTTGAGTATTGAATGATGCCTTACTAACTTCTGAATAATTTTGTTTATTGATACAACATCCAGAAAATTTACTGAATTTTTAATTCATTCAAATAATTTCAATATAGATATTCCTAGGTGTTACATTCAAAAGCAGATATTCTTGGAATTTCTATGTACAGAATTATAACACCTGCAAATAAGATTTGTCTCCATTCTTTTGCCCTTCTTCCTCTCTCCCTCTTTCTCGCTCTCTCCCTCTTTCCTTTCGACTCCCTTTCTATATATACATATATACATACATATATATATATATTCATTTGAGAGTAAGTTGCCAACATCATGCCTCTTTACCCCTAAATACTTTAGTGTTTATTTCTTAACAATAAGAACATTCCCTTTATAACCATAGTGAAGTTATAAAAATCAGAAAATTTTAACACTGTATATTATAATACTACTATACAATTAAGAGACCTTTATTGTTATTTTGTTCTGGTCCTACCTAATCTAAAATCATATATTTCCTTGAGTTATGGTGTTCCTTCAGTTTTCTTTACTCTGAACAAGTTTTTTGGCTCTTTTGACATCAACATTTTTGGAGAAAAGAGGTTAAATATATTTTTATTGAGGTAGAGCTGATTTATAATATATTAATTTTAGGTATACAACATAGTGATTCAAATTTTGTATATATTATGCTCCATCTAAAGTTATTATAAAATATTGTTTATATTCCTTGTGCTGTGCAATATATTCTTGTAACTTATTTATTTTATACATAGCAGTTTTTTCTTTGTGGTAAGTTCTTTTAGTTTTTATTACCATGATAATAATGGACTCATAAAATGAGTGAGAATGTATTTTTCTTTTAATTTCTGGAAAACTTTGTATAGAATTTATTTTATTTCTTCTTTAAAGTAGTTGTAGAAACCATTATTGACAACATAGCTCTTGGAGTTTTCCATGTGTCAAGGTTTGTAACTATGAATCCTTCTCTTTTTGGTTAGATATACAGTAAGGCTTTTCAGGTTATGTACCTACTTTTGTATGAACTTTACTAGTTTATGTCTTTCAAGGAGTGTATGCATATAATATACTAGTTAATATTTAAGTCTTTTACACTATTCTTTTATTATCCCTTTAATACCTGAAGTGTCTGTAGTAAAATCTCTTTTTACATGATTTTGTTAACATATATCTTCTCTCTTTTTCTCCTGATCATTCTGGCTAGAGGATAATTAATTTCATTGACCTTTTTAAAAAATTAAATTTTTACATCACTTATATTTACTGAGTTATGATTTTTGATTTGTCTGTTTCTCTATTCAATTCTATTAGTTTTTGCTCAATGTATTTTGAAGATTTTTCATTAGGTGAATGCTCATTTAGGTTTTTAAAATTTCCTCTTGATGAATTGAGATATTAATAGCTATGGATTTTTCCTTTTTGCTTTAGAATCTATGTTGCCTGATAGTAATATACCCACTCTAGTTTTCTTTACACTTATGTCTGAATGATGTATATTATCCAATATTTTCTTCTGTTGTGTTTTTACATACGTGGTGTCGGATATTTTTGTTTGTTTGTTTCTTGTAGACACTGTTTTGTTGTTGTTGTATGGCTTTTGTATCCAAAATGACAGTCTTTCCTTTCTTGGTGTGGGGGGGTGGTTGTCCATTTACATTTGTTGCAATAATTGATATTATGAGTCCTAGTTGAGCATCATGCTTGGTGTTTACTATTTTTCCATCTTTTCTTTTATGTTATTATATTTCCCTTGCTTTTTGATTAAATAAGAATTTTATGATTTTATTTTAGCTACATCATTGGATATATGAGATTTCTTGGTTGTCTTGGTATTTCTTGATTGCTCTTGGTAATATAACAATAATACATAAAATCAATAAAATATCAGAAAATGAAATTAAGAAAATTCCTTTTACAACAACACCAAAAGACTACAATGTTTAGGAATACCTTTACCCAAGGAAACGTAAAAACAAAAACACTTGTAATTCAATAATTAAAAGACAAATAGCACAATTTAAAAGGACAGAAGATTTGAATAGGTAATCTCCAAATAATATATACAATTGGCAAATAGGCACATGGAAAGATGCTCAAAATCATTACTCACTAGGTAAATGTAAATCAAAACCACAATGGGATACCACTTTTTTTATCTACTCTGATGGCTAATTACAAGAACTCAAACAATAATAAATTTAGCAAGGATGTGGAGAAATTGGAATCCTTATTTATTTCTGTTGGGAATGTAAAATAATTCAATGAATCCTTTTAGAAAACAGTCTGGCAGTTCCTCAAAAAGTTAAACATAAGCGTTGACATATATACACTACCAAATGTAAAATAGCTATGGGAAGCAGTTGCATAGCACATGGAGATCAGCTAGGTGCCTTGTGACCACCTAGAGGGGTGAGATAGGGAGGGTGGGAGGAAGATGCCAGAGGGAGGGGGTATGGGGATATATGTATACATATAGCTAATTCACTTTGTTATACAGCAGAAACTAACACAACATTGTAAAGCAATTATACTCCAATAAAGATGTTAAAAAAAAAAGTTAAACATAGAGTTATCATATTATTCAGCAATTCTGCTTCTAGATATATACCAACAAAGTTGAAAACATGCATCTCCACAATAATTTGTACATGAGTATTCATAGCATCATTATTCATGATAATCAAACTGTTAAAATCACCTAAATATCCACCAATTGATAGATGAAGAAGCACAAATAGTAGAATATTTTCAGCCATAAAAATGAAGTGCTGATACAATGCTGCAACATGAATGAAACTTAACATTATGATAAGTGAAATAATTCAGACATAAAATACCACATAATGTGTTATATTTATATGAAATCTCCAGGATATGCAAATCCATAGAGATAGAAATTATATTAGTGATTGCTAGGAGTTGGGGAATGGGACAAATGAAGATTGACGGCCATGGGTATGTTTTTTCCCGCCAGGGTGAAGAAAATGTTCTGAAATTAGAAAGTGGTGATAGTTAACAATCTAGTGACCATACAAAAACCACTGAATTTTACACTTTTAAATGTGAATTTTGTGGTATGAATTATATCCCAATTAAAAATTAAGCTAGTGGAAAATTCAGAGATTACTTCATTGAAAAATTTCTTTAATTTTTTTTTCTGGAATACTTTTCCTTTATCATATCTAAACTGTCACACATGTGATAAATTACTTTTTTTCAAAGTGAAATTTATCTATATCAAGTTAAATTAATTTTTTCATGTGTATGTGTATACCTGTAACACCTCTCCATTTCTGCAGCCAGCATCTGATATAAGGTCACCATCATCATACTTATTAATTTTACAAGGCAAGGGATAAATTTCATAGTGAGATACTTTTAGTGGGCTCAGATTTTTAAAATAATATCTTAATAATGTTTGTATTGTAATTATTTCATTTTCAGTATGGAGAGAAAGGTAAAAATAGTACATAGAACCATAAATAAACCAAACTAACCGCAATAAGTTTTGATATGAAATCATTATGTTAAACGTATTAAATATGTGTGAACTATGATATGAAAAATCTCATATAAGGGTAATATAATTCTTAGGTAAAAAAACTAGTTGGTAACCTAATTTTAAAAATTTGTGTTAGTCAGCATCTTAAAAATCAACCTAAATGTTATAAATATTAACACATTTCTTGCAATAACACTATAAAAAAATCTCTCCAATTGTGTATTTTATGGAAGCATTAGTTATTAAGGTGGTTCTTTAAAAAAAATTATATCATAGGGTTGCTGTGATAATTAAACGAGAAGTAGGACACTACCTTAACAAATATTAGTGTGAAATAAAATTCATATTTTATGGCAAGATAAGAAAAATTTAGACATAAAATTTTTCTCTGCCCTTTGGCCTCCTCTCTTCCTTCTACTATGCATTGTGTATCTGCATTATGCATCGACCAAACCTCCTGCATTGGCAGAAATACCTGCTCAACCATAAATAGGAACATTGTCCTAGCACCAACAAGACAACTCCTTAAAAGATAACATTCTTTTTCTTTTTAAAAAATTTTATTGACATATAGTTGATTTACAATGTTGTGTTAGTTTCAGGAGTACAGCAAAGTGATTCAGTTATACATATGTATATAGATTCTTTTTTAGAATTCTTTTCCATTGTAGGTTATTGCAAGATATTGAGTATAGCTCCCTGTGCTCTACAGTAGGTCCTTGTTGGTTATCTATTTTATATATAGTAATAGCATGTATATTTTAATCTCAAACTCTTAATTTGGGATAACATTCCTTCTTGATCTTGTAAAGGATTATGATGACCTACCACTTTGTACTTGCAGATCTGAATTGTATAAACTGTCAATAATATCTCATTTAATGTACATCTCTCTGTCTCAAAAAAACTTGTATAGCTGTGCTTTGACTGCTAAAGAGTGGAACAGTTTTGGAGCTTTCTGAGATGCTGTTCCCAGGTTATAATCTCAATTTGGCTTGAATAAAATTTTCCATTTCTTTCTTGGATCAACTGATTAATTTTTCTGTTGACATTAGTTATTATCTTCCCAGAAGTGTGTGAGCTTCTGAAAGCAGAGATTTTGAATATTTGATTCACTGCCTTTTCTCTAGGATCTAGAAAAGTGCATAGCATATGAAAGACAGTCAATAAATAATCATTGAAAGAATGATGTTGAGTGAATGAAGGCGCTAGAGGAAATGGTCTTAACCTACTCTTTATCACCAAAACTTGTGAAGCTCTTTTAAGAATTTTTAATGTAAATTGAGTTTTTCAGTACAGCTCCTAGTAGATTTGCATCCCTAAAATCAAAGCTAGGATGACTCACTGACTTTACTTGGTCCTGACAGTTAAAGGAACCAAATTTCTGTTGTCAAAAATGAAACATTTTCAAGAGTGACTTTTAACAATTAGAAAACACAATGTGGAGCAGTTTTCTCTGACACTTTCCATGTTGTAACTCTGGAGTGATTAAAAGGTGGCTTTGCCTGCATTGTCAAACTAGCCACCTTCTATAGTGATAGCTTTACTAAAAACGTTCTCAAACATAATCACCCTTCTTCTTTCATCCATTCCACCTAGAGATTATATGTTTTACGAAAGATAGCATTACTAGCCCTATGTCTGCTTCTGCCACTGATGATTTTCACCGTGATGCTCAATATCTTGAGGGAGCAAGATTTGGTAGTGGGTTAGTAATTTAACATCAACAAAATAGAAATACTAAGCTGTTGTTGTCCTTTGAGCAGTGAGAAGTGTGACAGTAAATGTCAAAAATAAGTATGTCAATTGTATTGCTTTTAGTTTTAATATGAAGCATAAATCTGCCAAATGGAGAAACACCCACAGTGCACAATAAGTGAACTTTGACAGAACAATTTGGTTTTCACTCCATCATTGATGCTGTATTATCTAAAAAAAAAAAAAAAAAAGCAACATGGTTGCTCAGAAAAGTATCAGAGAATGGTTGTTTCCGGCAATCAAATACAGTCTGTCTAAAATCTGAGGAGCTTGAGGCTACAACATAATAAAAGAGAGATTACACTCTTGTGTTCCTGATCAAAGGTGCCTGCTCAGTTGACTACTTTATCATCACCTGATATCACATCTTTGATCCATGTCTAATGCTCTCAACAAGCTACAACAAAGTCTTTCAGTTTTAGAATATGCTTTTTTAAATTTCTGTGCAGTTTTATTTTAACAATGTATCAAATGTTATGCCAGATAATCTAGCAGGGTATCTTGCACATAGTAGGCATTAGGAAGCAGCAGGATATCATGGTAAAGGGCAGTGAACTAAGACAAAGCTCTGTTACAAATTGTTGTATGCTCTTGGACAAGATATTCTGTCACCTCAATGAACATTTGTTCCTAATTTGTAACATGGATCTGATATTTTCTTTACCGGATTGATGTAAGTGGCAAGTGAGATAATTTACTAGAATGTCCTTTGAGGAATTTAAGAAATATGCAATAGTAAGTAGGAAGTGCTTATTACTATAAAGTTAATTTGATTTACTTTCCAATTCTGAAAATGAACTTTTTGAAATAATTGAGATATTTCTCATTTAAAATGTGTATATATATATATATATATAATAAGTTAAATATCTTTATTCAGATATTTCATATTACTATATGGAAACAATTCTAGACTTAAGAAACTTGTAAAAAAGATCACAGAAGTTTCCTTATCCCCTTACTAAATTTCCACTACTGTTAATATCTTACATAACCATAGTATACTTATGTGAAATAAAATTCATATTTTATGGCAAGATAAGAAAAATGTAAACATAAAATTTTTTCTCTGCCCTTTGGTCCCCTCTCTCCCCTCTACTGTGCATTGTGTATCTGCATTATTCATCGACCAAACCTCCCCATCGGCAGAAATACCTGTTCAACTATAAAGAACAACATTCTCTTAGCACAAATAAGATAACTCCTTAAAGATAACATTCCTTCTTGATTTTGTAAGGGGTCATGATGATGCTTAGACACATTATTTAATATAGAGCTGTCTCTCTCAAAAAACTTATATTACTGTGTTTTGACTTCTAACAGGCAGAACAGTTCTTGGAGCTTTCTGAGATGCAGTTCCCAGGTTATAATCCTCAATTTGGCTCAAATAAAAATTTCCATTTCTTTCTTAGATTGACTGATTAATTTTTCATTGACACTTATTAAACCCAGGAAATTAAATTTAGTACAATACTGTTAACTAATTTACAGAATTTATTTTACCAGTTTTCTCCCTAATACCCTTTATCTGGTCCAGGATCCAACCCAGGATCCCACAGTTCATATCTATTTAGTACTTATATCTATTTAGTCTCCTCCCATCTAGATCAGTCCCTTGGTCTTGCTTTGCTTTTATAACTCTTGAAGAGTATTAATGTGCTATTTTGTAGAACACCATTTTATATTGGGTGTGTCCGGATTTTTTTCAATGATTAGTCTGAGTTATTTTTAGTAAGAGTGTTACAGTCATCACAGCTAAATTGTTCTGATTTCTTTTCTTTTCTTTTTTTTTTTTTTTCATTTTAATGTTGGAAGCAGTGATTTTCCCAGCCACATTCTCAGGTGGAATCTGGAAGCACATGTATTTTTTTTCACTGTAGTTTGTGCTCTCTCTTTACAGATAACTCTGTGTGTGTGTGTGTGTGTGTGTGTGTGTGTGTGTGTTTTAATTTTTAGAATTAGAGTGGGTTTCTCTTTCTTCAAGTTATAATGAGTGTATAATCTTTATGTTGATTTATTTTTATTTTACCCTTCTTGCTGTTCTTTATGGCTGTAATGGATATCCTTCTCTTCAGCACCTGGAAGTCTACTTTCTATGTATATTTATGTTACTATCTCTTCACACTAACAAACTCTCATTTATTAATATTTTAAAGGAAAGTGTGTGTTTTTCAGATAACAGGTGTGTTAAGAAGTGCTATGAGATAAAAACTAATATGCAAAATGTGTTAAAATTTGTATCCCCACAATCATAGTGTCTCGTGGGTACTGAGAATATTTGCAAGTGTTGAGTTATATTCTCAATGTAAATTTAGAAAGTTGAATGTTGTTCCACTAACAGAAGATCATTCAGATTCTATGATTAACTTGATGTTTATTCTATTATATTCTCTTCTGTGCAGAGAAAAATCTTGTCCTGATTCATTCTAGTGTAATTATAGTTTATAACTACCATTCAATGTTTTTAATTTAAAATTATCTATATAATTTTGCATGTTGGTGTATATGTACCAAAACCTGTAGAACAGTAAGTGTCCTAATGGGGATCTTTGGAAATGCTCTGAATTCCAAATATTCATTTCCTGTCATTGAGTATCACCAAGATTTAATGCATCAAAAAATAAAATTAAATATTTAAATGCAATTATCCAAGTTTATTTTCCTCCCCCATTTTGGTATGACACAATAGAACAAGAATCATAGTTGTAGCTGCATCTTAGGGACTACCTAATAAGGTCTTATTTGAATGTCCTAGCATTTGGGATATATATCTTTAGGCTTGGATTATATTCAATCAAAGCAAAAAAAAAAAAACAAAAAAACAAAAAAAATAAAATAAAACTTAGGACAAATTATGCATTCAGAGACATATTTCTTATTATTAATATGATTGGCTCTACTCATCCATATGAAATACAGACTATAAAAATCTGAAACATTGCTCAAACTGATGACAGTTATTAAGCTGGTTTGTATGTTGAAATGAGCAATTTAAAAATGTGTAGAATAATTGACAAGCTGAACAGTTTTTTCATAGTAAAGTTTTGCCATGGAAAGGTGAAAACTCTTTTGACAAAAACAGGCCTTCACAGTTTTTATTAAGTAACACTTGAGTTCAAAGGCAACTATTTTTATGTGTGAAAATGAGTTTGGTGGCCTCAGTCCAGGTTCTAGCAAATATTTGTCCATTCAAAACTAATTTTCTTTGTACATTTGTGTAATTACTGGAGAATATTCTATACTCATCATATGATGCATTTTGGGAAATCTAGACTTTTGTTCCTCAGGGAAAGGAAAGCAGCAACTCTCTTTCATTGCCTGCATAGCAGAATTTTTGTAAAGTGCTGCAGTTGCCAGCTCCTGTCTTCAGCAGGACAGTATTTTCCAAGTTAGAGTTTCCTAGAAAAATTTTAGGAGATAATAAAAAGTGTGTTTTGATACTGGAGCTAGTGCAATAGATAAGAAAGTAAATAGAAGGTATTCAGATGGAAGAGGAAGGTGTAAAATATCATTTACAGATTATAAAATTGCATATGTAAAAAAACTCAAATTATAGATTTTTAAAACTCCTGAAACAAATAAGTAAGTATAGCAATGTTGTGGGATTCAAGGTTAATATACAAATATTACTTGCCTTCCTATACTAGCAATGAACAGTTGAAATTTCAAAAGAAACAATGCTATTTACAAAACATGAAAAAATGAAATGCATACATATAAATCTAATAAAATATGTATAGAATTTATGTGGGGAAAGCTAAATAACTGTGAAAGAAATCAAAGAATATCTAAATAAGTGGAAAGATATTCCAGGTTCATGGATTGAAAGATGCAGTATGGTTAATATGACAATTTCTCTCAAATTGATCTATAGATTCAATTAAAGTCCCAGTAAGCACATTCATACAAATCATGAAACTGATTCTAAAGTTTATATGGTCATTGTTTAGTATACTAAAAACAAAAATGAAGAACAAAGCTGGGTTATTCACATTACTTAGTTTCACTACTTTAAACTACAATAATCAAGGCAATATGGTATTAGCAAAAGAATAGACATATACGTCAATGGAATAGAATCAGCTCATAAATAAACCCACACAAATATAATCAATTTATCTTTGACAAAGGAGCAAAGACAATTCAATGCACAATTTTAAATATTTGATTTGTTGAAGATATTCTTAGAAGAAGAATGCCAAGTCTTGGGCTGGGAGAAAATATTTGGAAAACACATATCAGATGAAGGATTTTTGTCCACAGTGTACAAAGAACTATTAAAAGCTGACTAACAAGAACAAAAAAGTCCAATTTTTAAAATAGGGGAAAATCTATGTATTTACTTCAACAAATAAGATAAGCATATGAAAAGATGCCAAACATAATTTATCATTAAGGAAATGCAAATTGAACAACGATAAGATACTACTACATACCTCTTAGAATGGCTATAATTATTGCTAGTAAGGATGTGTAGTACAAAGAACTCTTATTGATTGTTGGTAGGAAGGTAAAGAGGTATAGCCCTTTTGGAATACAGTTTAGTAGTATCTTACAAAGCTAAACATAATATTATCATGTGATCCAGGAATTATGTTTCTGGGTATTTATCCAATGAGTTAAAAACGTATGTCCACAGAAAATTATGAATGTAAATGTATATAATAGCTACAGTCATAGTCCACAAAAACGGGAAGTCCCCAATAAGTCCTCTGATGAATGGATAAAGAAACAATGGTACATCCATACAATGGAATATTGCTCAATGATTAAAACAAATAAGCTACCAAGTACCCTCCTCAAAGCACCCCCCCCAATTAATGTATCTTTAATGTACATTGCTAAGAGAAAGAAGCTACTCTAAACAAGCTAGATATTACATGATTCCAATTATATGATATTCTGGAAAAGTTCAAAATATAAAGATGTTAAAAAGATCAGTAGGGATTTTCAGTTTCTGACCTGGAAAGTATGGAGCTAGGAAGTCACCCCTCCCAACCAAACACACAAAAAACGCTGAACAAATGGAAAATCAACAACTCTGCCTAGGTCAATCAGAGAAATGAGGTCATAGTGCAAATCACTAGTCCTCAAAATTAAAGAGACAGAACAATACAGAGAAACACAACTTACCTGAGCAGAAGTCCTGGAGCAGAAAATTCCATGAAAACTAGTACTGAGATAGGAATGATTAAACTGTAACTGAAAAAGTACTGGAGGTTCAGTGTGGACAGTTTGAGAGTAAAAGTACCAGGGGGTGGGGAAGAAAAGTGAGTCCCCACAGCTTCATGAGTTTTACCACCAGGACTCAACCAGGTTATTACATTGAAAGCTGACAAAACTCCTCCTCTGCTTCCAGTAGAAGGAGGGAAGAAGCCATTTTAAAATATGCCCAGAGAATTCTGTTCTTCTTAACAAGATATGCCCTCAAGAGAAACTATTTCACCAAAGCCTAAATTATCTTCAGAGAGGAATATATCCAACTCTAGCCCCCAGTAGTCTTTCTGTTTTACTTAAGGGAGAGTAAACCAAGAAAAACTGAGAAGTGGGAGGAGATTCAAGATGGCAGAAGAGTAAGACGTGGAGATCACCTTCCTCCCCACAAATACATCAGAAATAGATTTACATGTGGAACAACTCCTACAGGACACCTACCGAACACTGGCAGAAGACCTCAGGCCTCACAAAAGGCAAGAAGCTCCCCACGTACCTGGGTAGGGCAAAAGAAAAAAAAAGAGACAAAAGAATAGGGATGGGACCTGCACCAGTGGGAGGGAGCTGTGAAGGAGGAAAGGTTTCCACACACTAGAAGCCCCTTCGCGGGCAGAGACTGCGGGTGGCAGAGGGGAAGCTTCGGAGACATGGAGGAGACCAAAGCAACAGGGGTGCAGAGGGTAAAGCAGAGAGATTCCAGCACAGAGGATTGGTGCCGACCAGCACTCACCAGCTCGAGAGGCTTCTCTGCTCACCAGCCAGGACGGGTGGGGGCTGGGAGCTGAGGTTCCGGCTTAGGTCAGATCCCAGGGAGAGGACTGGGGTTGGCGGCGCGAGCACAGCCTGAAGGGGACTAGTGCACCACAGCTAGCCGGGAGGGAGTCTGGGAAAAGGTCTGGAACTGCTGAAGAGGCAAGAGACTTTTTCTTGCCTCTTTGTTGCCTGGAGCGCAAGGAGAGGAGATTAAGAGCGATGCTTAAAGGAGATCCAGAGATGGGCACAAGCCGCGCCTATCAGCGCAGACCACAGAGACGGGCATGAGACGCTAAGGCTGCTGCTGCCACCACGAAGAAGCCTGTGTGTGAGCACAGGCCACTATCCACACCTCCCCTCCTGGGAGCCTGTGAAGCCCGGCACTGCCAGGGTCCTGTGATCCAGGGACAACTTCCCTGGGAGAACGCACAGCGCACCTCAGGCTGGTGCAACGTCATGTTGGCCTCTGCTGCCGCAAGCTCCCTCCAAACTCTGCACCCCTCCATCCCTGCGGCATGAGAGAGCCTGTGCCCCGGAAGCAGCTGTGCCTTTAACCCCGTCCTGCCTGAGCAAAGAAGAGACGCCCTCAGGAGACCTACATGCAGAGGCAGGGCAAAATCCAAAGCTGAACCCCAGGAGCTGTGCGAACAAAGAAGAGAAAGGGAAATCTCTCCAGCAGCCTCAGGAGCAGCGGATTAAATCTCCACAGTCAACTTGATGTACCCTGCATCTGTGGAATACCTGAATAGAAAACTAATCATCCCAAATAGAGGAGGTGGATTTTGGGAGCAACTATATATATATATATATATATATATATCCCATTTTTCTCTTTTTGTGAGTGTTTATGCGTATGCTTCTGTGTGTGATTTTCTCTGTATAGCTTTGCTTTTACCATTTGTCCTAGTGTTCTGTCTGTCCCCCTTTTTTTTTTTTGGAAAGATTTCAGTGCTTGTTTTCATTGGTGGATTAGTTTTCTGGTTTGGTTGTTCTCTTCTTTCTTTCTTTCTTTTTAATTCCTTAATTTTTTTATTAATTATTTTTTATATTAATAACTTTTTAAATTTATTTTATTTTATCATTTTCTTTCTTTCTTTCTTTTTTTCTCCCTTTTGTTCTGACCTAGGTGAATGACAGGCCCTTGGTGCTCCAGCCAGGCATCAGGGCTGTGCCTCTGAGGTGGGAGAGTCAGGTTCAGGACATTGGTCCACCAGAGACCTCCCAGCTCCACATAATATCAAATGGCAAAAATCTCCCAGAGATCTCCATCTCAATGCCAAGCCTCAGCTCCACTCAACGACCAGCAAGCTACAGTGCTGAACACCCTATGCCAAACAACTAGCAAGACAGGAACACAACCCCACACATTAGCAGAGAGGCTGCCTAAAATCATAATAAGGTCACAGAAACCCCAAAGCACACCACCAGACGTGGATCTGCCCACCAGAAAGAAGATATCCAGTGTCATCCACCAGAGCACAGACACTAGTCACCTCCACCAGGAAGTCTACACAACCCATTGCACCAACTTTAGCCATGGGGGGCAGACATGAAAAACAACGGGAACTCTGAACCTGCAGCCTGCGAAAAGGAGACCCCAAACACAGTAAGTTAAGCAAAATGAGAAGACAGAGAAACACACAGCAGATGAAGGAGCAAGGTAAAAACCCACCAGCACTAACAAATGAAGAGGAAATAGGCAGTCTACCTGTAAAAGAATTCAGAATAATGAAAGTAAAGATGATCCAAAATCATGGAAATAGAATGAAGAAAATACAGGAAACGTTTAACAGGGACCTAGAAGAACTAAAGAGCAAACAAACAATCATGAACGACACAAAAAATGAAATTAAAAATTCTCTAGAAGGGATCAATAGCAGAATAACTTAGGCAGAAGAACAGATAAGTGACCTGGAAGATAAAATAGTGGAAATAACTAACGCAGAGCAGAATAAAGAAAAAAGAATGAAAAGAAATGAGGACTGTTGCAGAGACCTCTGGGAGAATATTAAATGCACCAACATTCAAATTATGGGGTTCCCAGAAGAAGAAGAGTTAAAAAAAAAAGGAATGAGAAAATATTTGAAGAGATTATAGTTGAAAATTTCCCTAGCATGGGAAATGAAATAGTTAATCAAATCCAGGAAGCACAGAGAGTCTGATACAGGGTAAATCCAAGGAGAAACATACAAAAATAAATATTAAGAAAACTATCAAAAATTAAATACAAAGAAAAAATATTAAAAGCAGCAAGGGAAAAACAACAAATAACATACAAGTGAATCCCCAGAAGGTTAGCAGCTGAACTTACAGCAGAAACTCAAGACAGAGAAACACACAGCAGATGAAGGAGCAAGGTAAAAACCCACCAGCACTAACAAATGAAGAGGAAATAGGCAGTCTACCTGTAAAAGAATTCAGAATAATGAAAGTAAAGATGATCCAAAATCATGGAAATAGAATGAAGAAAATACAGGAAACGTTTAACAGGGACCTAGAAGAACTAAAGAGCAAACAAACAATCATGAACGACACAAAAAATGAAATTAAAAATTCTCTAGAAGGGATCAATAGCAGAATAACTTAGGCAGAAGAACAGATAAGTGACCTGGAAGATAAAATAGTGGAAATAACTAACGCAGAGCAGAATAAAGAAAAAAGAATGAAAAGAAATGAGGACTGTTGCAGAGACCTCTGGGAGAATATTAAATGCACCAACATTCAAATTATGGGGTTCCCAGAAGAAGAAGAGTTAAAAAAAAAAGGAATGAGAAAATATTTGAAGAGATTATAGTTGAAAATTTCCCTAGCATGGGAAATGAAATAGTTAATCAAATCCAGGAAGCACAGAGAGTCTGATACAGGGTAAATCCAAGGAGAAACATACAAAAATAAATATTAAGAAAACTATCAAAAATTAAATACAAAGAAAAAATATTAAAAGCAGCAAGGGAAAAACAACAAATAACATACAAGTGAATCCCCAGAAGGTTAGCAGCTGAACTTACAGCAGAAACTCTGCAAACCAGAAGGGAGTGACAGGACATATTTAAAGTGATGAAAGGGAAAAACCTACAACCAAGATTACTCTACCCAGCAAGGATCTCATTCAGAGTTGATGGAGAAATTAAAACCTTTACAGACAGGCAAAAGCTAAGAGAATTCAGCACAACAACACCAGCTTTACAACAAATGCTAAAGGAATTTCTCTAGGGAGGAACAACAAGAGACAGAAAAGACCTACAATAACAAACCCAAAACGATGAAGAAAATGGTAATAGGAACATACATATCGATAATTACCTTAAATGTAAATGAATTAAATGCTCCAAGCAAAAGACAAGTACTGACTGAATGAATAAAAGAACAAGACCCGTACATATGCTGTCTACAAGAGACCCACTTCCGACCTAGGAACACTTACAGACTGAAAGTTAGAGGATGGAAAAATATATTCATTGCAAATGGAAATCAAAAGAAAGCTGGAGTGGCAATTCTCATATCAGACAAAATAGACTTTAAATCAATGACTATTACAAGAGACAAAGAAGGACACTACATAATGATCAATGGATCAGTACAAGAAGAAGATATAATTGTAAACCTTTACACACTCAACATAGTAGCACCTCAATACATAAGGCAAATTCTAACAGCCATAAAAGTGGAAATTGACAGTAACACAATCATAGTAGGGGTGGAGAAATTAAAACCTTTACAGACAGGCAAAAGCTAAGAGAATTCAGCACAACAACACCAGCTTTACAACAAATGCTAAAGGAATTTCTCTAGGGAGGAACAACAAGAGACAGAAAAGACCTACAATAACAAACCCAAAACGATGAAGAAAATGGTAATAGGAACATACATATCGATAATTACCTTAAATGTAAATGAATTAAATGCTCCAAGCAAAAGACAAGTACTGACTGAATGAATAAAAGAACAAGACCCGTACATATGCTGTCTACAAGAGACCCACTTCCGACCTAGGAACACTTACAGACTGAAAGTTAGAGGATGGAAAAATATATTCATTACAGGAAAAAAACTGTAAAAAATACAAACACATGGAGGCTAAACAATACATGACTTAATAACCAAGACATCACTGAAGAAATCAAAGAGAAAATTAAAAATGCCTAGAAACAAATGACAATGAAAACACGACAACCCAAAACCTATGGGAGGCAGCAAAAGCAGTTTTAAGAGGGAAGTTTATAGGAATACAATGCTACCTTAACAAATAAGAAACATCTCAAATAAACAACCTAACCTTACACCTAAAGCAATTAGGGAAAGAAGAACAAAACAATCCCAAAGTTAGCAGAAGGAAAGAAATCATAAAGATCAGATCAGAAATAAATGAAAAAGAAATGAAGGAAATCACAGCAAAGATCAATAAAACAAAAATCTTGTTCTTTGAGAAGATAAAAAAAATTGATAAACCATTAGCCATATTCCAAAAGAAAAAAAGGGAGAAGACTCAAATCAACAGAATTAGAAATGAAAAAGGAGAAGTAACAACTGTCACTGTAGAAATACAAAGGATCATGAGAGATTAGTACAAGCAACACTATGCCAATCAAATAGACAACCTGGAAGAAATGGACAAATTCTTAGAAAAGCACAACCTTCTGAGCCTGAACCAGGAAGAAAAAGGAAATATAAACAGACCAATTCCAAGCACTGAAATTGAAACTATGATTAAAAATCTTCCAACAAACAAAACCCAGGTCTCGATGGCTTCACGGGCGAATTCTATCAGACATTTAGAGAAGAGCTAATGCCTATCCTTCTCAAAATCTTCCAATATATATCAAAGGAAGGAACACTCCCAAACTCATTCTGCAAGGCCACCATCACCCTGATACCAAAACTAGACAAAGATGTCACAAAAAAAGAAAACTAAAGGCCAATATCACTGATGAACATAGATGCAGAAATCCTCAAAAAAATACTAGCAAACCTAATCCAAAGGCACATTAAAAGGATCATACAACATGATCAAGTGGGGTTTATCCCAGGAATGCAAAGATTCTTCAATATATGCAAATCAATCAATGTGATACACCATTGTAACAAACTGAAGGAAAAAACCATATGAAGAATGCAGGATTCTTCAATAAAATCAAAACAAACAAATTGATAAAACATATGAAAAAAATGAAGGAAAAAAACCATATGAACATCTCAATAGATGCAGAGAAAGCTTTTGACAAAATGCAACACCAATTTATGATAAAAACCCTCCAGAAAGTATGCATAAAGGTAACTTAACTTAACATAATAAAGGCCATATATGACAAACCCACAGCCAACATCATCTTCAATGGTGAAAAATTGAAAGCATTTCCACTAAGTTCAGGAAGAAGACAAGGTTGCCCACTTTCACCACTATTATTTAAAAGTTAAAAAAAAATAGTAGTTTTAAGCATGTTTTAAATATTTGAATGAAAGTCCATAATAGTTTATTAATGAGAAGAACAGCACGTTTCAAAAACACCTTTAAAATTAATGCACAGAAATCCCTTGCATTCCTATACACTAATGATGAAAAATCTGAAAGTGAAATTAAGAAAACACTCCCATTTACCCTTGCAACAAAAAGAATAAAACATCTGGGACTAAACCTACTTAAGGAGACAAAAGAGCTGTATGCAGATAATTATAAGTCACTGATGAAAGAAATGAAAGATGATGCAAACAGATGGAGAGATATATCATATTTTTCCATTGGAAGAATCAACATTGTGATAATGACTGTACTACCCAAAGCAATCTACAGATTCATTGCAATCCTTATCAAACTACCAATGGCATTTTGCACAGAACAAGAACGGAAAAGTTCACAATTTGTAAGGAAACACAAAAGACCCCGAATAGCCAAAGCAATCTTGAGAAAGAAAAACAGAGCTGGAGGAATCAGGCTCCTTGACTTCAGACTATACTACAAAGCTACAGTAATGAAGACAGTATGGTACTGGCACAGAAACAGAAATATAGATCAATGGAACAGGATAGAAAACCCAGAGATAAACCCACACACATATGGTAACCTTATCTTTGATAAAGGAGGCAAGAATATACAATGGAGAAAAGGCAGTCTCTTTAGTAAGTGGTGCTGGGAAAACTGGACAGCTACATGTATAAGAATGAAATTAGAGCACTCCCTGAAACCATACAGAAAAAGAAGCTCAAAATGGATTAAAGACCTAAATGTAAGGCCAGACACTATCAAACTCCTAGAGGAAAACATAGGCAGAACACTCTATGACATAAAGTACAGCAAGATCCTATTTGACCCACCTCCTAGAGAAATGGAAATAAAAACAAAAATAAACTAATGGGACCTAATGCAACTTAAAAGCTTTTGTACAGCAAAGAAAACCATAAACAAGACCAAAAGACAACCCTCAGAATGGGAGAAAATATTTGCAGATGAAGCAACTGACAAAGCATTAGTCTCCACAATTTATAAGCAGCTCATGCAGCTTGCCAACAAACACATGAAAGAATGCTCAACATCATTAACCATTAGAGAAATGCAAATCAAAACTACAATGTGATATCATCTCACACCAGTCAGAATGGCCACCATCAAAAAATCTAGAAACAATAAATGCTGGAAAGGGTGTGGAGAAAAGGGAATCCTCTTGTACTATTGGTGAGAGTGTAAATTGATACAGCCACTATGGAGAACAATATGGAGGTTCCTTAAAAAGCTAAGTATAAAACTACCATACGACCCAGCAATCCCACAACTGGGCATATACTCTGAGAAAACCATAATTCAAAAAGAGTCATGTACCACAATTGTCATTGCAGCTCTATTTTTAATAGCCAGGACCTGGAAGCAACCTAATTGTCCATCGACAGATGAATGGAGAATGAAGATATGGCACATATATACAATGGAATATTACTCAGCCATAAAAAGAAATGAAACTGAGTTATTTGTAATGAGGTGGATGGATCTAGAGTGTGTCATGCAGAGTAAAGTTAGTCAGAAAGAGAAAAACAAATACCGTATGCTAACACATATATATGGAATGTAAAAAAAAAAAAAGTAAGAACCTACGGGCATGACAGGAATAAAGACGCAGACCTACTAGAGAATGGACTTGAGGACACAGGGAGGGGGAAGGGTAAGCTGGGACAAAGTGAGAGAGTGGTAGTGTATATATGGACATGTATACACTACCAAATATAAAATAGATAGCTAGTGGGAAGCAGTTGCATAGCACAGGGAGATCAGCTCGGTGCTTTGTGACCAGCTCGAAGGGTGGGATCAGGAAGGTGGGAGGGAGATGAAAGGAGGAGGAGATATGGTGATATATGTATATGTGTAACTGATTCACTTTGTTATAAAGCAGAAACTAACACACCCTTGTAAAGCAATTATACTCCAATAAAAATGTTAAAAAAATAAAATTAAATTTAAAAAAGAAAAGAAAAACGATACTCACCATAAAAAAAAAAATAGAAATACTGAGAAACGCTTGTAAAGGCCACAGCCCAGGGGCACAGTCTCCGTAAAAGACTGAGACAATTATAAGTAGATAGAATGCCTCCCTTCTCTCTCCATGCCTTACCACTACATCAGTAGGGCTCTTATATAGTAACAGAATACAAGTTAAAGAACTGTAAGTTCCCTATGATTTTTAAGAAATCTCAAGGGAAACCCAAAGACAACAGGGGCAACAAAAACAAGGATAGCAGAAGAAATTTTAGCATTTGACATCTACAGCTATAACAAACAGTAATGACAAACTAATCCCTAGACAGATAAACATGAAACCTCACTCTAAAGGCCTACTAACGTCAGTTTTTTAACCAGTACATTTTATACAGCTTGCAACAAAAATATTATAAAGCATGCTAAAAAACACAAAACAGTTTGAAAGAGCAGTGCTAACATCAAAACAGAATTATATATTATGGAAATTTTGGAATTATTAGACTTGGATACAACAATCAAGATTAATAGACTAGGGCTCTAACAGAAAAAAGTTGAAACTATGCCAAAATAGATGGGTAATGTAAACATGTGAGCAGACAAATAGAAGCTCAAAGAAATAATTAATTGGAAATGGTGGAAATCAAAAACAGCATCACAAAAATGAAGAATGCCTTTGATAAGTTTTTTAAATAACTGGACATGGCTGAGGGAATAATGATCAAGCTTGAAGAAATGTCAAAATAAACTTCCCAAACTTAGAAGTGAGGAGAAAATGAATGAAAAGAAAAAAAAAGGGATATCCAAGAATGTGGGAAAATTATAAAGTGTGTAGCATAAACATAATATGAATAAGAAAAGGAGAAGAAATATGGGAACAGAATAGTGCAGAATAGCAAAGACAAAGAAAAAATCTTGAAAGAAGCCAGAAGACCAAACTAAACATAAAATAAATCAGTGAGGAGAAAATGAATGAAAAGGGATATCCAAGAATGTGGGAAAATTATAAAGTGTGTAGCATAAACATAATATGAATAAGAAAAGGAGAAGAAATATGGGAACAGAATAGTGCAGAATAGCAAAGACAAAGAAAAAATCTTGAAAGAAGCCAGAAGACCAAACTAAACATAAAATAAATCAAAACAAAAACTTACCTATAGAGGAATAAGAATAAAAATTACATTGGGCTTCTCTTCAGAAACTATGCAAGCAGGAAGAGAGTATACAATCTAATGATCTGATATGTGTATATACTGCAAAAAAAAAAACCACAATAAGTTTAGTTAATGTTAATCACCTTATATAGTTACAAAATTTTTCTTGTGATGAGAACACTTAATATCTATTCCCCACCCCCCCAAAAAAAACTACTCTTTTAGCAATTTCCAAATATACAACATAGTATTTTTAACTATAATAACCATTCTGTACATTACATCCCAGAACTTATAACCAGAGGATTTTACATTTTGACCACCTTCACCCCTTTTCTCCATGCCACCCCTGACTGTAGCAACTACCAATCTGTTCTCTGTATCTATGAGTTTGTTTTTTTTTAATTCCACATATAAGTGAGATCATACAGTATTTGTCTTCTCTATCTGAATTATTTCAATTAGCCAAATTCATCAAGGTCCACATCCTCACTGAAAGCAAGATTTCTTTCTTTTTATGGCTGAAAAATTATATATGTGTATATATATATATATATATATATATATATCCATCACTTTTTCTTTATCCATTCATCTGTCCATGGAAACTTAGGTTGTTTCCATGTCTTGCCTATTGTTAATAATGCTGCAGTTAACAAAGGGATGCAGATATTTTTCAAGGTAGTGATTTTATTTCCTTTATATATATATCCAGAAGTGGAATTGCTGGATCATATGGTAGTGCCATTTTTAATTTTTTGAGGAATCTCCATACAGTTTTCCACAGTGGCTGCACCAATATACAGGGTTTCCTTTTCTCCAAATCCTCACCAGGACTTGTTATTTCTTGTTTTTAAGATAATAGACATCTTAATGACTGTGAGGTGATATTGTGTGTTTTTTTCTTATTGAAGTATCGTTGATTATAATATTATATTAGTTTCAGGTGTACAACATAATGATTCAGTATTTTCATAGATTATGCTCCATTTGAAGTTATTATAAAATATTGGCTGTATTTCCTGTGTTGTACATTACATCCTTCTTATTTATTTTATACCTACTAGTTTGTACCTCTTAATCACCTTCACCTATCTTGCCCCTAAAATGCCATACTATCCAAAGCAATGTTCAGATTTAATGCAATCCCAATAAAAATACCTATGACATTTTTTACAGAACTAAAACAAATAATACTAAAATTTGTGTGGAACCACAAAAGATCCCAAATAGCAAAAGTAATCTTGAGAAAAAAAAGAACAAGGTGTCATGCTCTCTGACTTCAGTCTATAATACAAAGCTCAAAACAGAATGGTACTGGCACAAAAACAGACAAACAGATCAATGGACTAAAATAAAGAACCCAGAAATAAACCCACACACATATGGTCAATTTATGACAAAGAAGCCAAGAATATACAATGGGGAAAAGACAGCCTCTTCAGTAAGTGGTGTTAGGAAAACTGGAAATCTACATGTAAAAGAATAAAAGTAGAGCATTTTCTCATCCCATAAACAAAAACAAACTCAAAATTGATTAAATATCTAGATGTAATACCTGAAACCATAAAACTCTCAGAAAAAAACATAGGCAGTGCACTCTTTGACATGTCTTAGTAATATTTTCTTTGGATCTCTCTACTCAGGCAAGAGAATCAAGAACAAAAGTAAATAAATAGGACCTAATCAAACTTCAAAGATTTTGCACGGAGAAGGAAACCATCAACCAAACAAAAAGGCAACCTACTGAATGGGAAGAGGTGTTTGCAAAGGTATGTCTGATAAGAGTTAAATGTCCAAAATTTGTAATGAACTCATACAACTCAATATCAAAAAAAGCCCAACAAACTGATTAAAAAATGGGCAGAAATCTGAACAGGCATTTTTTCAAAGAAGACATACTGATGGCCAACAGGCCCATGGAAAGATGCTCAATATCACTAATCATGAGGGATATGCAGAAGCTTTTTTGTTTGATGTAATCCCACTTGTTTATTTTTGCTTTTGTCACCTTTGTTTTCAGGGTCTAATTCAAAAAATCATTGCCAAGACCTATGTTAAGCTTACACCTATGTTTTCTTTTAGTAGTTTTATGGTTTCAGGTCTTACATTGAAGTCTTACATCCAATTTGATTTGATTTTTGTATATGGTATAAGATAGGTGTCCAGTTTCTTTCTTTTGCATGTAGCTGTCCAGTTTGCCAATACCACTTATTGAAGAGACTACCCTTTCCCCATTGCATATTCTTGGCTCCTTTGTCATAAATTAATTGACCACATATGCATGGGTTTCTTTGTGGAGTATCCTGTTTTATTGATCTGTGTGTTTGTTTTTATGTCAATGCCATATTATTTTGATTACTATAGATTTTGTAATATAGCTTGAAATCAGAAAGTGTGATACATACAGCTTTAATCTTTCTCAAATTTGCTCTATTTGGAATCTTTTGTGGTTTCATAAAAATTTTAGAATTGTTCTATTTCTGTGAAAAATGCCACTGAAAGTTTTAGAGATTGCATTGAATCCTTAGAGTACTTTGTGGAGTAGAAAATTTTCACAATATTAATTCTTCAAATCCATGAATATGAAACATGTTTCCATTTATTTGTGCCATCCTCAATTTCTTTAATCAGTGTCTTATACTTTTATGGTTTTCAGTGTACAGATGTTTCACCTCCTTGGTTAAGTTTATTCCTAGGTATCTTATTCTTTTTGTTGCAATTGCAAATGGGATTATTAATTTCTCTTTCCGATAGTTCATTCGTAGTGTACAGAAATGCAAGTGATCTTTCTGTATTGATTTTGCATCCTGCAATTTTACTGAATTCATTTATTATCTCTAAGTTTTTTGGTGGAATGTTTAGGGTTTTCAATATATAATATCGTGCAGATAGAGAAAGTTTTATTTCTTCCTTTCTGATTTAGATGACTTTTATTTTTATTTTTTTCTTGCCTAATTGCTCCAGCTAAGATTTCCAGTACTATGTTGAAAAAAAGTGGTTAGAGTGGGTCACCTTGTCTTGTTATTGATACTAGAAGAAACCCTTTCTTGTTTTCCCCCATTGAGTATGATGCTGTGTGTGACCTTTGGGATTTTAAAATAAAGATCAGTCATGTTGCAACTTTTTGTCTAGCACGTACCAAATCCCAAACTCCCAGAAGTAAAGCAGGCATTCAATATAAACCACATTGTTTATTCAATTTTTTAGGCACAGTGAACTACTCTAATTATTTAGGATACATTTTATGTTAGTGTAGGAAACTGTTTTCCAGTTAACTTTCCAGATACCAGCCAATGTTCAATCTAGCAAGCAAGTCTTTTTTTTTTTTTTTTTTTTTCCGGTATGCGGGCCTCTCACTGTTGTGGCCTCTCCCGTTGCAGGGCACAGGCTCCAGACACGCAGGCTCAGCGGCCATGGCTCACGGGCCCAGCCGCTCTGCGGCATGTGGGATCTTCCCGGACCGGGGCATGAACCCGTGTCCTCTGCATCAGCAGGCGGACTCTCAACCATTGTGCCACCAGGGAAGCCCACAAGCAAGTCTTTTTAAAGGACAGCAGTTTCAGGCATACCATTAACTTTTTCCACACATTGTTTAAAAGAATGAAGGCGGAAAAGTCAGTGAGCTTAGCAAACATATAAAAATGTTAGGAAAAAACAGCTAATTAAGCACATAAAGAAAAAAGAGACATTAGAAGATACAGAAAAAGAAGAAAACAAATAAAAACAGAGGATCAATATGACAAACAGTTACTTCTTTGAAATAATAATAATATCGAAACATCTATAGCTAGAATGATGAAAAAATAAAAAATGTAATGGAACAAAAAACAAATATCTTGCTTAAAATAGGGGATATTATTAAAAATTCTATGTACATGAGAAAGTTTAGCAGGAATTTATCATAAACTGCTCTATGTCATATAATTGGAAATATAGATGAAATAGAAAAATTTCTAATAAAAATACCATAAGGGAAACATAAATTGTGATTAGTTCCATAACTATTAATAACATTCAGTTGGTAATAAAAAAACCTTTCTTAAAAGCAACCCAGGCCAAGATGGCTTTAATAGTTAAATCTACCAAATATTTAAGGAAGAAATAGTACCAATCTTACCATAGGACAGTCTCATCCATGAAGGTAAATGCAAAAGTTATAAATAAAATCTTATCAAGACAAAGTGTGCAATATAGGAAAGGGGTAATACAGTAAATCTAATTTTGGTTTATTTTAGGAATTAATAGTTGTTTTAACAAATGAAAATCACTCTATGTATTTTATCACATTAGCAGAAAAAAAGAGAAAAATAATGTGATCACTTCAACAAATACAGAAAATGCATGTGATAAAATCCAGCTCCTAGTTATGATAAAAATTTACTTAAACTAGAAATAGAAGGGGTCTTTCTTAATCCAATATTAAGAGATATCTATTAATTAGCCTATAGCAAGCAACACACCTAATGGTGAAATGAAAGATTTTGCACTGACATCTAGAATGAGGTAATGATACCCACTACCTCCACTTTTATCTAATATTGCACTGAGAGTACCACCTATTGTGGTAATGCAAATATAAATAAATAAAAATGATAATATTTGGAAAGGAAAAAATAAAAACATCATTTTCATTTGGTATGCTTGTTTACATTGAAAATCCAAGAAAAATCAGGTAAATTATTAGAATTAAGATTTGAGATTAATAAACTTGCTGATATACATACACATATACTTGTTTATAAACATACTGACAGAGGATAAAGATAGATAGATGATAGCTAAATAGATGATAGATAGATAACTTGAAGGGGACAGAACATAGATCCAGTTATTGGGAGTGTGGTACAAGGGTAAGAGGAGGCCAAAAGCAAAATTCCATGAAAGCAGTGATGATGATCTTTGGTTCACTACTTTGTCCTTAATGTGTAGCACATTGTAGGCAGTCAATGTTTGTTGAATGAATGAATGCTCAGTGAATGAGATATGTAACCACGACTCCTTATATGTGCCCTCATAGGAGTTGCATTAGTCAGAGAGCCTGAAGTAAAGTTACAGATAGGGAGTAAATGGCTCCAGAGCTAAAGATTACAGGACAATAAAGACAGGAAACATAAATGGTCATTTTAAGAAAAATATCTTAAGTCAACTTGTATCCCTTAGAATTAATATTTAAAACTAAGGATATAATTTTCCAATTATAATTTTATTTTGAAGATATTAACAATATTGTTTCTTTATCATATGAATTCAGTTATTTTTTATCAATCAGTTCATCTATTTGGACTCTGCTTGCCAGTTGATTAGATTGAAATATAAAGAATTCATCTGAAATTTAACCACACTGACCAATCTAGACCGACAGTTTGATATTGTTTATGGACTCCTGGTTTTGACAAGAAATACTAAAATAACGTTAAAGAAGCTCATACATTTTAAGAATAAAATATGATTTCTGTACCTTGGTCTTAAAGTGTCTGATTAAAGCTGGAAGTTAAAATATAAGTAAGAGAAAGTTGTTAAATTTAATTAGTAATTTTATTAATAAAATTATGGATGTGCTACCTGTGCCAAGATCTATCAGAGTTTGAGATTTCATAGGAATGTAAAAGTTAATATTCCCTTAAGGAACACAGTCCCCAGGTAGAAGAAATCATAGTCTGATGATGTTGTTTGTCATTAGTTATATATCTAAGGAAAGGTCTTCATCTATGTTTAAACGTTTAAAAAGTTAGAATTTAAAACATATTATGAGAAATTGTACTTTCCCCCCTCATTTGCATTATTATTTGAGTTTAAGGGTTGCTAGCAATTTAAAGACTCCTTTAACAAGATAAATCTTGTTTGCCACATATGTCTCTATTTCATTTGAGACCTTATCAAAATTTAAAGTTGTTAAAATGAAATCGAGATTTGTAGTTGAAGAGTCACTAAAAACGTGCATCACACTTAGTACTAAAAATGATTCCCTTTGCCTAATTTCATTACCAAAACCTTGAGAAATTGTAACTTTATTTATTTACTGCTTGCATCTAGAAATTATATTTTAAATCATTAACTTAAATTTAAAGGGCAATATAAAATAATGCCTTTAAACCTACTACTAGAAAGATTTATTCTCTTTTAGAGAAAATTTAGACTTTTTCATGCTAAGATATGATTTAGAAGACAAAAAGATAAAAGTTAGTAAGCAGACTTTAGCTTAAAAAATTGGCAGGTTTTTCAGCTTGGATGTAAGCCAAGAGGCCAACAGCCGTGTTCATCCTTGACTGAGCAAGTCATAGTACCGGAGCTTACAAGCTGATTGTACAACAGAGAAAGCAAGGCAGAATCACAGCTAATTAGAATTCCTACAGGCTTTATCAACAGGTCTACAAAATACAGTAATTAAGCTATGGCTGTGAAAACATGTCACTTTGATGTTTTGGAGATGATGCAAACTAGCTTAAAATTACCCAGCTCAAAAATAATCACTTAAGAACTTCCTTAAAGTGACACATGGAATGTATATTTGACTACTGTGATTTTTTTTAAAAAATTACTTCAGTAAAAGCCAAGGCTAATTTAATATCTCAGTAAAGAATATCATGGGCTCGATTACTGACTTGCTTTTGTGCAGATGTATTCTGGACCAAAAAAAAAGCAGAAGTAATGAAATATTATATATTGATATCTTAATATTTTCAAGTATCAAGATCTGTCTATACATGTAATAGGCAGGTCAATTGTCATCTCAGAAATAAATTCATTTTCAACATATTCAAAAGTCAGAATCTTTTTTGTTAATGGAATTCAACAAAGGAGTATATTCACAAATAACTTAATAATTTTAATTGTAGAGCCTGACAGTGAATTGAGTCTAAAAATGAAATGGAGAAAAATTCTAAAATATGCCTCTGTTTTTAAGTGCTGTTGTAAGTGTGATTTGATGAACTTCATATGAGAATTATAGAGTTGACATCTGCATTTTTTTTTTAGAAATTGAAACCCTTACACATTGCTTGTGGAAATGTAAAATGGTGCAGACAATATGTATGATAGTTTGAAATTTCCTCAAAAAAGTAAAATACAATTAGAGTTTGGTTCAAGAACTCCCCTCCTAGATATATGCCACAAAGAATTGAAAACGGGTGTTCAAACAAAAACTTGTACATGAATATTCATAGCAGCATTGTTGACATTGGCCCAATGGTAGAAACAATTTGAATATCCATCAGTGGATGAATGGATCAGCAAAAGAGGGTAGATCTATAAAGTTCCATATTACTCTACCATATATAGAAAGAGAAAAATGGTGCATCCACTGTGGAAAACGGTATGGCAGTTCATCAAAAACTTAAACACAAATTAACATATGATCCATCAATTCCACTTCAGGGTAGACACACAAAAGGTTTGAAAGCAGGGAGTGAAAGAGATATTTGTATACATGTATTCATAGCAGCATTACTGACACTGACCAAAAGGTGGAAGCAACCAGTGTCCATTGTCCATGGATAGATGAATTAATAAGCAAAATGTGATATATACACAAAAGTATATTTTTCAGCTTTAAAAACTAAGGAAATTCAGACACATGCTACAACATGTCTGAGCCTTAAAATCATTATGCTAAGTGAAATAACCCAGTCACAAAAGGATGAATATTAATATATGTTTCCACTTCTATGAGGTATCCAGAGAAGTGAAGTTCAGACACAGAAAGTAGAATGTGGTTGACAAGGGTTAAAGAGAGTTAGTGTTTAATGGATGCAGTTTCACTTGGAAAAAATGAAAAAGTATGGGAGATGGATAGTGAGGATATTTGTACAACAATGTAAATGTAGTGAATGTCATAGAACTATGTAGTTTAAATGGTTTAAATGGTAAATGTTAGTTCAATGGATTTAATCACAATGGAAAATGTAAATGAAGTACTGATATATGTTACAACATGCATGAACATTGAAAGCATCCTGAGAGAAAGTAGCCATACATAAAGAAAAGGACACACAGATCATATTCATCTTGTGTGCTTTAAATCCATCAAGGTTGTGAAAATGAGGGAAAGTCTCAAGAACACTTCCAGAAAAAGTAAAGTGTATCAGAATTGAAAGACATTTTCATGCTTTGGGGCAGGTGGTGAAAGTGGAAGTGGGCCTGTGGAATTGGATTAGAAGGTGAAAACCACAGTGATTTCTCATTTGGGGGTTATGTAGATGTTCCCTGGGAGAGTGTCACTTTTTAGAGTAAAACACAATGGAAGTTGTCATTTAAATTGGCATATGTGGTAAATCAATGATGACTGGGACATCTGAACTTGCAGGTAAAGGGTACATTGTACTGCTACTGTACATTTTCTGTAGTTTGAAATTATTAGAAAGTAAATAACCTTGCAAAACAAACATGTCAATACCATGCCAGAAAATTAGATAAGACATGAAACTTCATGATAGGGACCAAGCCCTACACAGATTCAGTTCACCCAAAATGGTTAAGCTAATTGCTCTTGTAGGAATCCACATATTATTAAGAGGTACTGTAACAGGGAAGAGCAAAATCTGACTCCGTGTTGGATCTGTTTCTTTTAATTTAACCTTTGCTTTTTGTTGCTTTTGTTATTATAATCGTACATAATGGCCTGCCTCAGGGAACCCTGCCCCTCTGCCTGAATGTAAAACTAAAGTGCCCTTGTTCAGCTCACAGGGAGACAATTTGACCCTGCCCACTTTTGAATGGCTACAGAAAAGAAGAAATTAATGCATCACTTGCTGATTTTGGCCAAGCCAGGAGATATTTTGCAAAACTAATGGCCTTTTTACTTTACTTCCTGACCTCCACCCCCTCTCTGTTCTATAAAAGAAACTGGCATCCAGACCCCAATAAGATGGTTTCTTGGGGACACTAATCCACAATCTTCTTGGTCTGCTGGCTTTCCAAATAAAGTTGCTTCAGCACCTCATCTCCCAATTTATTGGCCTGTCGTGTGGAAAGCAGAGTGAGCTTGGACTCAATAACAGTACTGTGGGAAGATTATGTTAGTAGTTAATGTGTCTTGGGTGTTGTGGATGACCTGGGATAAAGTAGAAACAATGGGATTTCAAGTTACAATTTTCCACATCAAACGACCAAAAGGTACAAGTAATACATGAATTTAGTAAAGTTGCATAATACAAAAGCAATACACAAAAATCAGTTGAGTATCTATATACTAATAAAGAAGTAACAGTAAGAAAATAATCCCATTTACAATTTCATCAAAAAGAACAAAATACCTAGGTATAAATTTAACCAATGATGTGAAAGACCTGCACAATGAAAACTGTAAGACACTAATAAAGAAACTGAAGAAAAAACAAATAAATAGAAAAATATTCTGTGATCAAGAATATTGTTAAAACTTTCATCCAGCCAAAGCAGTGTACACATTCAATTCAATCTCTAACACATTAAAATGGCATTTTTCACAGAAGCAGAACAAACAATCCTATCATGTGTGCAGAACAAAAAGGACCCCAAATAGTCAAAGCAATTGTAAGAAAGGAGAGCACAGCTGGAGTGAAATAGCTCCCTAACTTCAAACTATGCTAGGAATCCACAGAAACCAAAACAGTGTGGAAGTGGCACAAAAACAGGCACATGCATCAGAAGAACAGAACAGAGAACCCAGAAATAAACCCACGTGTATGTGGTCAGCTAATTTATGACAGAGCTGCCAAGGACATACACTAGGGAAAGTCCCCTCAATAAATGATGCCAAGGAAACTAGATAACACAAACCAAAGAAAGACACTGGAAACTAATTACACCACACACAAAACTACCTAAAATTTATTGTTTTCCACATCAAGCCCTTCCTCTGCTGGCTCCTCCGAAAATGGACTTCCCTCAACAGTCAGCCACATACAGGACGCTTCTCCCCACTTTTTCTTCACCTTTTACTCCCAAGGCGGCACCTCCCAGCAGGTCCTGAAGACATTGGGCTCCTGTCTATGTGGACGAGGCCCAATGCTTTCCAGAAGCTGAAGCCCCAGTATGTCCTAAGGAGACCAATCTCCTCTCTGTGTAGACTTGGCCAGGCTTGTCCAGAAGTCAAAGTCCTGGCAAATCCTGAAGAGCCAACATCCTGCCTCCAATATTTAGAAAACTGCTCTGAAGAATCCAGAAGGACTCCCAGCTCAGCATCTCTGGCTCAGCGTCTCTTCCCTCCCCCAGCACTGAGCTGCCCCAGAGCCCGAGGGGAGGGCGGCGCCACCCCTGATCCCTGACCCCTGACCCTGACTTCGCCCTGGCTGCACTGCCGCTGGGAGGGACCCAGTGCCCAGATTCTGTGCTGTTCAGTGGGCAGTCAATGATGTGGAATCTGCTGCTTTCACTAAGACAGAATCTGTCCTCATGTCCAAGTCCAGCACCTCAGCTTTTCTTCCAGGCCAGTTTCAGAAGTCTGACCCAGGTTCCACCCACCTGGAAGATGGGTGTATGATACACGTTTAGCCAATCCCATTTTCCATCCTCTGCTTGCTGTGATTGGTGCAGTGATGAGAATGTTATCCAAGCCAGGCCAAAGGCATACCAAGCCATGAGTTTTCATAAGCATGATTCCCTCAACTCTGTTCTTTCTCAAGATTATTTTGGCTATTCGGAACCTTCTGTGTTTTCACAAAAATTTTTTAATTATTTGTTCTAGTTCTGTGAAAATTGCCTTTGGTAGATTGATAGCGATTGCATTCAATCTGTAGATTGCCTTGTTAAGTTATATTCTGAATACATAACAGGTATAGAGGTATATTTAACTAACTGTGCTCTTTTTCTTTAAAAGTCTCCATTTGATCAGTATTTTAATCTTCTTTGAACTTGATAAGGAATTGGGGAACACTTGAACTTTCCTTTCACCTCTCATCTTTCATGCTATTCTATATTATTTAATCCCACTTTGTTTTGCTCTTTGACAAAAGAATGGATACGTAGGCATGCATGCCTCAGTGTGTGTTTCAGTATGTATATTTACAATCACTATTACTGCATTTTACCAAATTGTCTTAGAATTTTCTTTGGTTAACTTTGCTTTTTGCACCCATTCTTTCTTTCTAGTTTATCTTTCTTCTTCCTGGAATACATTCTTCCATATTTTTTCACTGGGATGTGAGAATGTACTTAGTACACCTCACTATTGAATGTTACTTTTTCTAGATACCAAATATGAGTTAGCAATCATTTTCTTCTGAACTGAGATATTACTCCATCATCTTCTGGCACCTCTTATTTATGATAAAGAGTCTGACAATCAATTTGAAGTTTTATATGATGGTTAGTCTAGTATTGTTCCTTTGTAAATATTCTTTTTTGGGTACCTTTTAAAAGTAAGTTCTTCATCTTAGAATTCTACTAAATATCTATTCATTTTTATGTATCATGCTCAAGCCATTATCTCTCTCTTTTTTACTTAAAACATTCATCTATTTTATTTTTATTGAGATTAAATTTATATACTGTCAAATAAACAAATTTTACCCATATAAATTGGTGAGCTTTTGCAAATGTATACATCCATTTAACCAGCAGAACCCCCTGAAAATATAGAACATTTCAATAACTCCAGGAAGTTTCGTGTCCTTTTAGTCAATCCTCACCACTCATTGGATAACACTGTTCTGATTTCATCACCCTCAACCAGTTTGCCTATTCTAGAACTTTATATAGATGGAATAAACAACATGTACTATTTTGTGCCCAGCTTCTTTTGTCCAGCATAATGTCTAGAGATTTATCTATGCTGTTTCACATATTAGCAGTTTATTCTTTTGTTGTTTCTGTTGAGTAATAGTTCTTTGTATAAGAATACCACAATTTGTCATTCCATTCTCCTTTATATAAGCATTTAGGCTATTTTAAATGGTTTTCCATAGTAAATACAGTTTTTTAAAATGTTTTATAAGTTTTCAGGAAGCATGCATTTTTATTTCTCTAGAGAAAGTTCATAGAAATGGAATTGCCATACAATATGCTCGGTGTATGTTTTCAAATTTTTATCTTGTTGCCAATCAGTTTTCCCAAAATGGCTGAAACATTTTACATTCCCACCAGTGATATCTGAGAATTCAGTTGCTCTATATCCCTACACTCATTTGTTATGTCATTCTGTTTTTGTTTGTTTTAGCTATTCTGATAGGTGGGTAGTTATATTTTATTGTAGATTTAATTTTTATTTTCCCAATAATTAAAGATGTTGATCATAATATTTCCTGTGCTTTTTTTTAACATCTTTATTGGAGTATAATTGCTTTACAATGGTGTGTTAGTTTCTGCTTTACAACAAAGTGAATCAGTTATACATATACATATGTTCCCATATCTCTTCCCCCTTGTGACTCCCTCTCTCACACCCTCCCTATCCCACCCATCTAGGTGGTCACCAACCACCTAGCTGATCTCCCTGTGCCATGCAGCCGCTTCCCACTAGCTATCCACCCTATGTTTGGTAGTGTATATCTGTCCATGCTACTCTCACCTCATCACAGCTTACCATTCTCCCTCCCCATATCCTCAAGTCCATGCTCTATTAGGTCAGTGTTTTATTCCCGTCCTACCCCTAGTCTCTTCATAACATTTTTTTTCTTAGATTCCATATATATGTGTTAGCATACGGTATTTGTTTTTCTCCTTCTAACTTACTTCACTCTGTATGACAGACTCCAGGTCCATACACTTCACTACAAATAACTCAGTTTCATTTCTTTTTATGGCTGAGTAATATTCAATTGTATATATTAGTTTTTTAAGGAACCTCCATAGTGGCTGTATCAATTTACATTTCCACCAACAGTGCAAGAGTGTTCCCTTTTCTCCACACCCTCTCCAGCATTTATTGTTTCTAGATTTTTTAATGATGGCCATTCAGACCGGTGTGAGGTGATATCTCATTGTAGTTTTGGTTTGCATTTCTCTAATGATTAATGATGTTGAGCATTCTTTCATGTGTTTGTTGGCAATCTGTATAGCTTCTTTGGAGAAATGTCTATTTAGGTCTTCTGCCCATTTTTGGATTGGGTTGGTTGTTTTTTTGTTATTGACCTGCATGAGTTCCTTATAAATTTGGGAGATTAATCCTTTGTCAGTTGCTTCATTTGCAACAATGTTCTCCCATTCTGAGGGTTGTCTTTTGGTCTTGTTTACAGTATTCTTTGCTGTGCAAAAGCTTTTAAGTTTCATTAGGTCCCATTTGTTTATTTTTGTTTTTATTTCCATTGCTCTAGGAGATGGGTCAAAAAGGATCTTGCTGTGATTTATGTCATAGAGTGTTCTGCCTATGTTTTCCTCTAAGAGTTTGATAGTGTCTGGCCTTATATTTAGGTCTTTAATCCATTGTGAGTTTATTTTTGGGTGTGGTGTTAGGGAGTGTCCTAACTGTCTTGATTGCTGTAGCTTTGTAGTATAGTCTGAAGTCAGGGAGCCTAATTCCACCAGCTCCATTTTTCATTCTCAAGATTGCTTTGGCTATTCGGGGTGTCTTGTGTTTCCATACAAATTGTGAAATTTTTTGTTCTAGTTCTGTAAAAAATGCCAGTGGTAGTTTGATAGGGATTGCATTGAATCTGTAGATTGCTTTGGGTAGTAGAGTCATTTTCACAATGTTGATTCTTCCAATCCAAGAACATGGTATATCTCTCCATCTGTTTGTATCATCTTTAATTTCTTTCATCAGTGTCTTATAATTTTCTGCATACAGGTCTTTTGTCTCCTTAAGTAGGTTTATTCTTAGATATTTTATTCTTTTTGTTGCAATGGTAAATGGGAGTGTTTTCTTAATTTCCCTCTTATATTTTTCATCATTAATGTATAAGAATGCCAGAGATTTCTGTGCATTAATTTTGTATCCTTCTACTTTACCAATGTCATTGATTATCTCTAGTAGTTTTCTGGTAGCATCCTTAGGATACTCTATGTATAGTGTCATGTCATCTGCAAACAGTGACAGCTTTACTTCTTCTTTTCCTATTTGGTTTCCTTTTACTTCTTCTCCTTCTTTGATTTCTGTGGCTAGAACTACCAAAACTATGTTGAATAAGAGTGGTGAGAGTGGGCAACCTTGTCTTGTTCCTGATCTTAGTGGAAAGGGTTTCAGTTTTTCACCATTGAGAACGATGCTGGCTGTGGGTTTATCATACATGGCCTTTATTACATTGAGGAAAGTTCCCTCTATGCCTACTTTTTGGAGGGTTTTTATCATAAATGGGTGTTGAATTTCATCAAAAGCTTTCTCTGCATCTATTGAAATGATCATATGGTTTTTCTCCTTCAGTTTGTTGATATGGTGTATCACGTTGATTGATTTGCGTATATTGAAGAATCCTTGCATTCCTGGGATAAACCCCACTTGATCATGGTGTATGATCCTTTTAATGTGCTGTTGGATTCTGTTTGCTCGTATTTTGTTGAGGATTTTTGCATGTATGTTCATCACTGATATTGGCCTTTAGTTTTCTTGCTCTGTGACATCTTTGTCTGGTTTTGGTTTCAGCGTTATGGTGGTCTCACAGAATGAGTTTAGGAGTGTTCCTCCCTCTGCTATCTTTTGGAAGAGTTTGAGAAGGATAGGTGTTAACTCTTCTATTAATGTTTGATAGAATTCGCCTGTGAAGCCATCTGGTCCTGGGATTTTGTTTGTTGGAAGATTTTAAATCACAGTTTCAATTTCAGTGCTTGTGATTGGTCTGTTCATATTTTCTATTTCTTCCTGGTTCATCTCGGCAGGTTGTGCATTTCTAAGAATTTGTCCATTTCTTCCAGGTTGTCCATTTTATTGGCATACAGTTGCTTGTAGTAATCTCTAATAATCTTTTGTATTTCTGCAGTGTCAGTTGTTACATCTCCTTTTTCATTTCTAATTCTATTGATTTGAGTCTTCTCCCTTTTATTCTTGATGAGTCTGGCTAATGGTTTATCAATTTTATTTATCTTCTCAAAGAACCAGCTTTTAGTTTTATTGATCTTTGCTATTGTTTCCTTCATTTCTTTTTCATTTATTTCTGATCTGATCTTTATGATTTCTTTCCTTCTGCTAAATTTGGGGTTCTTTTGTTCTTCTTTCTCTAATTGCTTTAGGTGCAAAGTTAGGTTGTTTATACGAGATGTTTCCTGTTTCTTAAGGTAGGATTGTATTGCTATAAACTTCCCTCTTAGAACTGCTTTTGCTGCATCCCATAGGTTTTGGGTCGTCGTGTCTCCATTGTCATTTGTTTCTAAGTATTTTTTAGTGTTCCATGAGCACTTGAGAAGAATGTGTATTCTGTTGTTTTTGGATGGAATGTCCTATAAATATCAATTAAGTCCATCTTGTGTAATGTATCATTTAAAGCTTGTGTTTCCTTATTTATTTTCATTTTGGATGATCTGTCCATTGGTGAAAGTGGGGTGTTAAAGTCCCCTACTATGATTGTGTTACTGTCGATTTCCCCTTTTATGGCTGTTAGTATTTGCCTTATGTATTGAGGTGCTCCTATGTTGGGTGCATAAATATTTACAATTGTTATATCTTCTTCATGGATCGATCCCTTGATCATTATATAGTGTCCTTCTTTGTCTCTTGTTATAGTTTTTACTTTAAAGTCTATTTTGTCTGATATGAGAATTGCTACTCCAGCTTTCTTCTGATTTCCATTTGCATGGAATATCTTTTTCCATCCCCTCACTTTCAGTCTGTATGTGTCCCTAGGTCTGAAGTGGGTTTTTTGTAGACAGCATATATATGGGTCTTGTTTTTGTATCCATTCGGCCAGTCTGTGTCTTTTGGTAGGAGAATTTAATCCATTTACATTTAAGGTAGTTATTGATATGTATGTTCCTATTACCATTTACTTAATTTTTTCGAGTTTGTTCTTGTAGTTCTTTTCCCTCTCTTGTGTTTCTTGCCTAGAGAAGTTTCTTTAACATTTGTTGTAAGGCTGGTTTGGTTTACTGAATTGTTTCGGGTTTTTCTTGTAGGTCTTTTCCTTCTCTTGTGTTTCTTGCCTAGAGAAGTTCCTTTAGCATTTGTTGTAAAGCTGGTTTGGTGGTGCTGAACTCTCTCAGCTTTTGCTTGTCTGTAAAGGTTTTAATTTCTCCATCAAATCTGAATGAGATCCTTGCTGGGTAGAGTAATCTTGGTTGTAGGTTTTTCTCCTTCATCACTTTAAATATGTCCTACCACTCCCTTCTGGCTTGCAGAGTTTCTGCTGAAAGATCAGCTGTTAACCTTATGGGGATTTCCTTGTGTGTTATTTGTTGTTTTTCTTTTGCTGCTTTTAATGTTTTCTTTGTATTTAATTTTTGATAGTTTGATTAATATGTGTCTTGTTGTGCTTCTCCTTGGATTTATCCTGTATGGGGCTCTCTGTGCGTCTCTGATTGACTATTTCCTTACCCATATTAGGGAAGTTTTCCACTATAATCTCTTCAAATATTTTCTAAGTTCCTTTCTTTTTCTCTTCTTCTTCTGGGACCCGTAAAATTCGAATGTTGTTGTGTTTAATGTTGTCCCAGAGGTGTCTGAGAATGTCCTCAGTTCTTTTCATTCTTTTTTCTTTATTCTGCTCTGCAGTAGTTATTTCCACTATTTTATCTTCCAGGTCAGTTATCCGTCCTTCTGCCTCAGTTATTCTGCTATTGATCGTATCTAGAGTATTTTTAATTTCATATATTGTTTTGCTCATCATTGCTTGCTTCCTCTTTATTTCTTCTAGGTCCTTGTTAAAAGTTTCTTGCATTTTGTCTCTTCTATTTCCAAGATTTTGGATCATCTTTAGTGTCATTATTCTGAATTCTTTTTCAGGTAGACTGCCTATTTCCTCTTCACTTGTTAGGTCTGGTGGCTTTTTACCTTGCTCCTTCATCTGCTGTGTGAATTTCTGTCTTTTCATTTTGCTTATCTTACTGTGTTTGGGGTCTCCTTTTTGCAGACTGCAGGTTCGTAGTTTCTGTTGTTTTTGGTGTCTGTCCTCCGTGGCTAAGGTTAGTTCAGTGGGTTGAGTAGGTTTCCTGGTTGGGGGTACTTGTGCCTATGTTCTGGTGGATGAGGCTCGATCTTGTCTTTCTGGTGTGCAGGTCCACATATGGTGGTGTGTTTTGGGGTGTCTGTAGCCTTATTATGATTTTAGGCAGCCTCTCTGCTAATGTGTGGGGTTCTGTTCCTGTCTTGCTAGTTTTTTGGCATAGGGTGTCCAGCACTGTAGCTTGCTGGTCGTTGAGTGAAGCTGGGTCTTGGTGTTGAGATGGAGATCTCTGGGAGATTTTCGCCACTTGATATTACGTGGAGCTGGGAGGTCTCTTGTGGACTTGTGTCCTGAAGTTGGTTCTCCCACCTCAGAGACACAGCCCTGACACCTGGCTGGAGCACTAAGAGCCTTTAATTCACATGGCTCAGAATAAAAGGAAGAAAAAATAGACAGGAAAGAGAGAAATGAAGGAAGGAAGAAAGGAAGGAAGGAAAGAAGGAAGGAAGAAAGGAAGGAAGGAAAGA
>NC_041234.1:71151743-71155954 GCF_002837175.3 Physeter macrocephalus | reverse complement strand
GAGTACATTACTATAAGAAAGGAAGGAAGGAAGGAAGGAAGAAAGGGAGGAAGGAAGGGAGGAAGGAATGGGGGAAGAAAGGGGGTAAGAAAGGGAGGAAGGAAGGAAGAACAGGAGGAAGAAAGGAAGAAAGGAAGAAAGAAAGGAAGGTAGAAGGAAGAAAGAAAGGAAGAAAGGAAGAAAGAAGGTAAAATAAAGTTATTAAAATAAAAAATGATTATTAAGAAGAAAAATTTTTTAAAGTAAAAAACAAAATGAGTCAGTCAGAACCCTAGGACAAATGGTGAAAGCAAAGCTATATACACAAATTCTCACACAGCAGCACAGACATACACACTCACAAAATGAGAAAAAGGGGAAAATAATAATATATCTTGCTCCCAAAATCCACCCCTCAACTTGGGATGATTCGCTGTCTGTTCAGGTATTCCACAGATGCAGGGCACTTCAAGTTGATTGTGGAGATTTAATCCGCTGCTTCTGAGGCTGCTGGGAGAGACGTCCCACTCTCCTCATTGTTCGCACAGCTCCTGGGGTTCAGCTTTGGACTTGGCCCCGCCTCTGCATGTAGGTCGCTGGACGGCGTCTGCCCTTTGCTCAGACAGGACGGGGTTAAAGGAGCAGCTGATTCGGGGGCTCTGGCTCCAGCCGGGGGGAGGGAGGGATATGGATGCGGGGCGACCCTGGGGCGGCAGAGGCCAGCGAGACGTTGCATCAGCCTGAGGCGTGCCGTGTGTTCTCCCGGGGAAGTTGTCCCTGGATCCCAGGATGCTGGCAGTGGCGGGCTGCACAGGCTCCCGGGAGGGGAGGTGTGGAGAGTGACCTGTGCTCACACACAGGCTTCTTGGTGGCAGCATCAGCAGCCTTAGCGTCTCATGCCCGTCTTTGGTGTCCGTGCTGATAGCCGCGGCTTGCGCCCGTTTCTGGAGCTCCTTTACGTGGCGTGCTTAATCCCCTCTCCTCGCGCACCAGGAAGTAAAGAGGGAAGAATACGTCTCTTGCCTCTTCGGCAGCTCCAGACTTCTCCCGGACTCCCTCACGGCTAGCCGTGGTGCACTAACCTCTTCAGGCTGTGTTCACGCACCCAAACCCAGTCCTCTCCTGGCTTCACACTGAAGCCCGAGCCTCAGCTCCCAGCCCCCTCCTGCCCCAGCGGGTGAGCAGACAAGCCTCTCGGGCTGGTGAGTGCTGGTCGGCACCGATCCTCTGCGGGAATCTCTCCGCTTTGCCCTCCGCACCTTGTTACTGCACTCTCTTCCGTGGCTCTGAAGTTTCCCCCTCTGCCACCCGCAGTCTCTGCCCATGAAGGGGCTTCTAGTGTGTGGGAACCTTTCCTCCTTCACAGCTCCCTCCCATTGGTGCAGGTCCCATCCCTATTCTTTTGTCTCTGTTTATTCTTTTTTCTTTTTCCCTACCCGGATATGTGGGGAGTTTCTTGCCTTTTGGAAGGTCTGAGGTCTTCTGCCAGCGTTCAGTGGGTGTTCTATAGGAGCAGTTCCACGTGTAGATGTATTTCTGATGTATCTGTGGGGAGGAAGGTGATCTCCGCGTCTTACTCTTCTGCCATCTTCCACCACCTGTCCTCCTGTGCTTATTAAGCATTCATATATTGCCTGTGTCTTTTCAATTCTGTTGCCCATTTTTATTGGTTTACTTTTTAAAATCTTTGAGTTGCAAGAATTTCTCTTTGTGCACAGGCATAACACACACATACACACACATACACACACACATACATATAAACACATACATTCTGTAACAAATCTATTTGCGACTTACCTTTATTTTTCTTAACAGATACTTTTGATGATTACAACTTATCAACTTTCCTTTATTGTTATTGCTTTTTTGTTTCCTATATAAGAAATTTTGGCCTACCTCAAGGTGGCAAAAATGTGTGCCTGTGATTCCTTTAGAAGAATAATAGTTTTATCTTTTAGGTTTAGCAATATGATCCTTTGAATTATTTTTTTATATGATGTGGAGAAAAGCACTAGGTCTATTTTTTCACACATTATTACCAGTTGATTCTGTCACCATTTTTGGAAAGGCTGCCCTTTCCCCTACTGAATACTTTTAGCACCTTTTTTGACTATGAATGTAAATTGTGTTCTACTATATAGCAATGACCTTGTCTGTTCTTGTCCCTGCACCACATCACCTTGATTCAGTAGCCATATGAGGACGGCTTAGTCAAATAACTGAAGGCTATTAAAAACAGTGGAAGTATCAATATACATTCATGTGAGTTGCTAGGAATACATAAGTTAGGATCCCTCTAAATAAAGAGACAAAACAGTAAATAGTACTAATCATATTATAATGCATTTCTTACCATTAAAATTAAAAAGATAACAATGTGCATAATAACCAATTATTTATCATTGTTCTGTATATTAGTCAACATACAATAGGTAGAAAAGAGAGAAAAAGGTATAACTCTTGGATATCCGCTCTTTGTTCCTTTTTGGAGAGAAGACATATATTCTGACAAAGGATTTGAATGCAGATATATAGAGATTTGTGCTTAGAAAACTTAAGATTAATAACTAAAAAGTGAGTTTAAGGGATTTTAGCAAATTGACTAGATAAAACAATTAATATACAAAAATCAATAATCTTTCTCAATCCAACAATAAAAAGTTATAAAATATGATAGAAAAATAATATTTACAACATAAACAAGTACCTAAGAAATTTAAAAAAATATGTAGAACTTAAAGAAATAAAATAAGGGAAGATGGTTGCATATTTGCAAGCAAATAATTTTATGGATTATAAGGCATGCTAAATACTTTTCATAAAATAATGAAATTTCGCTAATGTCCACAATTAGTAAATAAGCCAAGTTGGGGTTAGTTTATGTCTTCTTTTGCAACTATAACCATTTGCTGTGTGAACTAAGTTCTTCTGTCTTTACTACAGACACACGTTACCTGAAAAGTTATAATGTGCAAGAGTACCTACTGTTCTCTGTATTTCATTCATCTTGAATTTCTTATGAGGGTCCTTGGTTATAAGAAATCAGGGAACATGATGGTTTATGATACTAGAACTTTTAACTGATTTTGAAACATAAATATTTCTTATAAAAATACATTTGTGTTAAAAAAGTACATAAAGTTGCTTCCTATATATTATCAATTGAATCATGCCCTCCCCCAAATTATAAGTTGAACTCCTAACACCCAGTTCCTCAGAATGTGACCTTATTTGGAAATAGTCTTTTCAGATGTAATTAGTTAAAATGAGGTCATCGGGATGGGCCCTAATTCAATATGACTGGTGTCCTTATAGAAAGGAGAAATTTGGTCACAAACATAGATACTTAAAGAAAGGTGATATAAAGAGACACAGGGAGAAAATGGCCATCTATAAGCCAAGGAAAGAAGCTTAGAACTGATCCTTTCTTCACAGATCTCAGAAGGAACCAACTTAGGAGACACCTTGATTTTAGACTTCTGGCATACAGAACTATGAGGCAACACATTTCTGTTGTTTAAGCCACACAGATTGTTGTACTTTGTTACAGCAACTTTGAAAAAATAATATACTATATATGTCATGGAATTAAAACAACATGTGCTATCGAATGTAAAATAGTTAACGAGTGGGAAGCAGTAGCATAGCACAGGGAGATCAGCTCAGTGCTTTGCGATGACCTAGAGGGGTGGGGTAGGGAGGATAGGAGGGAGGCTCAAGAGAGAGGGGATATGGGGACATATATATACAAAAGGCAGATTCACTTTGGTGTACAACAGAAACTAACAGAGTGTTGTGAAGCAATTGTACTTCAATAAAGATCTATTTTTAAAAAATATGTGCTTTAGAGAATACACAAAGTTTCAGAATGTTCTGTTCATGAGTGACTTCAAATGCAGTAAACCTACAGTGATGTGAAAACTATAGGAGATTCCATATATATGTGTTAGCATAAGGTATTTGTTTTTCTCTTTCTAACTTACTTCACTCTGTACGACAGACTCTAGGTCCATCCACCTCACTACAAATAACTCAATTTCGTTTCTTTTTATGGCTGAGTAATATTCCATTGTATATATGTGTCACATCTTTATCCTTTCATCTGTTGATGGACACTTAGGTTGCTTCCATGTCCTGGCTATTGTAAATAGAGCTGCAATGAACATTTTGGTACATGACTCTTTTTGAATTATGGTTCTCTCAGGGTATATGCCCAGTAGTGGGATTGC
>NC_041234.1:71138196-71151678 GCF_002837175.3 Physeter macrocephalus | reverse complement strand
ATGTTGAGCATTCTTTCATGTGTTTGTTGGCAATCTGTATATCTTCTTTGGAGAAATGTCTATTTAAGTCTTCTGCCCATTTTTGGATTGGGTTGGGGAGGGGGAAGCATAAACTGTGACAAAGTGAGAGTGTCATGGACATATATACACTACCAAACGTAAAATAGATAGCTAGTGGGAAACAGCTGCATAACACAGGGAGATCAACTCGGTGGTTTGTGACCACCTAGAGGGGTGGGATAGGGAGGGTGGGAGGGAGGGAGATGCAAGAGGGAAGAGATATGAGAACATATGTATATGTATAACTGACTCACTTTGTGATAAAGCAGAAACTAACACACCATTGTAAAGCAATTATACTCCAATAAAGATGTTTAAAAAAAAACAACTATAGGAGAGCAAATTCAATTGCAAGGACAGGAGCACAGGAGAACAGTCATGAGTTATAGGAGGAGCTGGAAGATTCTGAGTCAGATTGGAATGCTGCAAAGTCTGAGAGATACACATCCCTAAGAGGAAGGTGTAATGGTATTCAGAGAACCTGATGTACATGGCTTCAGCTGATGATGCCTTATTTATTTCAGCCTGGTTTCCAGATCAAACCCTTGGGGCTTCTTCCTCACAGTATTCTCATAGTAGTGAAAGATCAAGTTTAACACGCTAAAAAACTCTTCTTATGTACTTTCTCTGGACTGTCTTCATTCAGCTCCCACTCATTTACTGGAAACCCACAAAACTTACTTATATTTATTGTAGAGCATAAAAGTTTAATTTCTGAGGTAGTTTATTTTTATTTATTTTATAAGATGTTGATTTCTCTCTAGTCCATTCACTCTAAACCCCTTCAGCAGATTCCACATCTCATTGGATAAATGTAAAATTCCTTAAAATGGCCCATATTACTCTAAATAGTTTGGTCCTTGCATACCTCTTCACTCACATCTTATTTCACACTCTTGTTCATTTTCTGCACTCCAACCTCTCTGGTGTCCTTTCAGTCTCTTGTATTCACTTTGCTCTCTCCCTTCCAGGACCTCTCTGTCTTCCCTCACTCTTCACCTCCTAGTCATATTATACCTTTCAAGTCAGGTGTCATTTTCTCAAGAAAATATTTCCATATCTTTCAATGAGGTCAATTTCACCCCCTTATTTGATATCCTGGCCCCATATGCCTATTTTTTTATGTAACAGCTATTAAAATTTAGCCAAAAGGTACAAACTTCCAGTTATAAAATAAAAAAATACTGGTGCTGTAATGTGCAACTTGATGACTATAGTTAACATTGCTGTATGGTGTATTTGAAAGTTGCAAAGGAGAGTAAATCCTAAAAGTTTTCATCACAAGGAAAACACCCTTTTTTTTCTATCTACATGAGATATTAGCAAAACTTATTGTGGTAATTATTTCACAGTATATATGTCAAGCGAGTACACCATCACCTGAAACTTATACAGTGCTATATGTCAATTATATATCTCAATAAACCTGAAGGAAAAAATTACCCCTCAAATTAAAATTTGTTATTATCATCTGCTGGATATTTCAATTATTTGCATAATATCTGGATCTTTCACTAGATAATAAAAATCTGTGATAGGAAACATACCTGCTTTTATTTACCATTGTAACTTAGGCATATACCATAGAACATTTTGTGTATTAGTAGTTCAATAAGTTTTTTAAAAATAAAGATACATATGCAACCTCCTGTTTGAAAGGTATGTCCTTTTGAATTCTTATTTCATAGAAATTACAACTATAAGGCCTGGCAGTTCTACCATTATCAGGTTGACTTATTTTTTGAATTGTTAAATCAAGTATTATGAAATCATAAGATATTCAAGCTGGAAGTACCTTTAGATTCAATCTAGTACAGTGGTTTTTAAACTTTATGGACTTGCCACAGGGACTACCTGAAGGAGTTGTGAGCAAAATTCTGATAAGGTAGAGCTTTGGAACTCCAACTTTGGGAAACAACAACTCTACTTTCATCTATTTTATATATTGGAATTTCATGTACATTTAATTTTAATAAAAAAATTCTAGTGCTAGAGTTTTTAAAAAAATGTTGATATATCTCAATTCCTTTCATTGTAATTGTCAGAAAACAGAATCTACATGAGGCAAAATTACTTTAATAAGGTCAGCCAATTAGTTAATGCCAGAAGTAAAACCAGGACACAGGTAATCTGATTCCCAGTAATTTCAAGTTGGCTACTTTACGCATCAATGGATTCATATTTCATTCTTAAGTCAATCTAATTTTAGTTCTCCAGTTAACAAGATAAGTTTCATGTGAACATGATTAATTTAAATGAGCTAATCATGGTTTCTCATGCTTTCAACCAAACAAGACCTATGGACCTATGTGTATGGCACTGAGTTTTGGGATCCAACATGGTTAAGCAAGATAAATATAAATTTTTGTCTCCAACAGATCTAGGTGGGTTTGAGTCTCGATTCTACCAATTACTACTATAAATTAGTACAGTAGTAAAGTCTCTGAGCTTCATTTTACTCATCTCAAAAATGAGAATTAATCTATTTCCAACTGGGATTGCTTGGAGGATTAAATGAAATCTACAAAAGTGCTTAGCACAGTGTCTCGTACAGAATTAGTTGTCAATAAGTATGTTTCCTTTTTATTCTTCCTTTCATATTTCTTTTGCATTTATATTTACATGAGTTTATAGATCTATGGTTTATAAATATACCTGTACTTATCAAACTCAAACATGTATTTCATCTACATCCAAGTAATTCAAATCCATCAATAACTAGCAATGCATAAGTAATTCCATGAGCTTATTTTGTTTTTTAATATTTCACATTTCATAGTGAAGGCCTAGTCAAATTACTACTTTCTTTTTACAACACCTATAATTATCTTAAGCTAACAAATGAATATTTTTCATAATACTAATAGGAGTAGAATTCTACTTTGTGCATTTGATAATTAGACTATATGTCTTGTGGATGTTACTCACTATTCAGTCTTATTTTTGTGGTGAAATTTTGTGTGACCATAGATAAATTTGAGTTAAAAATGAAGAAATCTTGAAGGGAAATAACTCTTTTTAATATCCAGATATTTTACTTTGTTCTGAATCCTCGCTCTCCTTTCTATTATTTCTGCCTGTGCTACAAAAGTAATCCTAATTAAATATCTATGTATTATATATAATATATAGGCATATATATGTATATCTTTACAGAATTACCTTATTCTCCACTCTTATGCTCACCTGCCCGCATGTATTACATATCATTTAATAACTAACTTATAATAAAACAACTGCCCAGTTTCCAAGCTCAAAAACAAACTGCAATTCTTACCCTCTGGTGTCATCTATTGGTTAGATGTTAAAATTACAAATACTGTTTTATATAAATATTCTTAAAAGTACCTGCCTCCTCATTTTCACTCTCCTATGGTAATACTGCTTAATTGTACTGTTTTAAATTAAGGTTGTTTAACTTATTGTTAAATATCTAATAGTCTTTCCAAGTCTCCAGCCTACAAATGATGACATTATTCAGTCATAAATTGTTCTATTGAAGGAGAATTTGTATTAAAAATTTGAACCAACTGAAAACTGTCAGACACTACATAGAATTCTCATTTCACTCTCCATTGCGATATAGTAAAGCGCAATCCAAATTAAGCAATGTATTTTAAATATTAGGTGAAAATATCATAAAATATACTTACTTTGAATTTCTATATTAGTGCCATTTTGCATGACAAAATATTTCTGTTTTATGCATTCCTCATTTAAAATCAAAAGAAACTACTTGAAGTCATAGTAAAGCTAAAACTAATAATAGGAAAAAAGAATCACTCATTTCACATGTTGAAATTGTCAGTTACAAATATTTAAATGGCTCAACAGATTTCCATTACTGGAACAACACATCAGAGTAACGAAATCTTTTGAAGAAATGCTTGTAAAGAGTTTGAGTATGCATGATAGATCTGTTTATCATGATATTTTCATATTTCTTTTTATAGGGCTTCAGAGAAAAGCTATAGTATATGGAAATTGAAAATGAAAAATTGTTGTTGCAGATGATGTATTTCAGGGAAGCCAGATAGATCACTATGTTTGCTAGATGGCTCAAGAATTACTATTATTTGTTATCCTAGAATAAAATTTCACTTTCTCTAGCATTTACAATATACTGTTTTATACTTTTGTATTCAGAATCTCTAGTTCTTTATTTTGAAACCTTAATGCTTTTCAAAATTTATCACTGGTCCAACAGATGAATTAATCAAATAGTAAGCTCTGGATGAAGGTGAATGTAGATCCTTAAATCTAGTTCTCTTATTTTCTCCTACTGATATTATATGATTTCACAGCAAGTCTAAATGAAACTAAAAAAATATAATGTAGCTTTTCCCTTGCAAAAAGATTTCTTAATCATTTCATTCTCATTGAATTACTTTATTTTAGTGTAAATCATTGCTTATTGCATTTATTTTATTTGGTTGAGAGACAGTTTATTTTGTTACCAGGTCTAAGAAGCTGGTTGCATCACCATTGATCTCTTAACTAATTAATATATAGACCAGATTTTATTAAACAACAAGTATCTTGTAGAGAAACAATCACTGGACTATGGATAAGCTCACCAAAGGGCTAGTTTCTGTATCTATTTATATTAAAATACAGGTATAGCTGTTGTCAAACCTGCTCGTATGCCCAATGCACAGTGAGGACAAACAAATCAAAACGTCAGAGTTTGGAGCAGAGAAAGGTTTATTGCGGAGTCAAGCAAGGAGAAAATGTGGCTCCTGCTCAAAACACCTGAACTCCCCAATGGTTTTCATGGAAGAGTTTTTAAAAGCAACATTTGGGGTGGGGCTGCATGATGCATGACTTTCTCTGATTCGTTGGTGGTGAGGTAATAGGGTGGGGTTCCTGGAATCTCAATCATCAATCTTCTGGTTCCAATCAGTGTAGGATCTCAGCAGGTAGTTGCCATCTTCTACTTGGGTGGAGGCCTTAGTTCCAGCAGAACAATTCAAAGATATATATCAGATTATTATGTATATCCCTTGAAGAGTAGCTAAGACTTTGTTTTATTGCTGAACTATTGTTTCTTAACTGATCTTCTTTTGTTTCTGCATCCCTCACTTTCCTAATTAGTAACTGTTTGAATCTGCCCTTTGGAACTCAGGAAGGCCTAGGAGACTAAAGCTTTTTTTCTACAAACAAGAGATGGGGGTGGTGCACAGAGGGTCTTTTGTATCCAGGAGGACCCCGCAGGTTCCTGTTCAGTTTCAATCTCTCATTTTCTTTGATACTCCTCAATCCTGAGAGGAACAGGTGCGGGAAAAGAAGGGGAATAAAGTTTTGGATAGAGAGGTTAATCATAAACTCAGCAGAGGAACTGGGTTTCAGGGGGACTCTGTTTCATAACTATTTCAATTTTACGCTCTTTAATTTTCTCTCTGTCCCTATTTGTTAGTGCTTCAGTTGTTCACTTGATATTTTGTTCTAGAGTAGGATTTATTATGTGAGGTTATTTATTACAGGTATTGCAATGTGATTCTGACATGAGCTAGTGGAGTTAGGCCAAATTTCACAGGTTAAATATACAGCTCTTCACAGAACTCCTCTCACTTCAGATACTAACCACAAGTTCCAGGGATCCCGGGTTCTCTGAACTTCTGACAAGTTTGAGAGTTCTCACTACCCTCTCAGATTTGATAACTTGATGGAATGAATCACAGAACTCAGAAAAGGATTATAATGACAATTACAGTCTTATTATAAAGAATACAAATTAAGATTAGTGAAATGAAAAGACACATTGGGTGAAACCTGTGAAGGTTCCAAATGCAAGGTTTCTGTGTCCTCAGAATGCCTCACTCTCCTGGCACACTGGTGTGTTTTAACAACTTGAAAGTTAAACCAAACTTCCGGTATCCAAAGTTTTTACTGGGGTTTTATTGCATTTATCGCTTGAATCATTGGCCACATAACTGTGCTCAATATATAACCCTCCCTTTCCTTTCTGAAGTTTGGGTGGTCGGAATTATGTCACATGGCTCAAAGCCCCAATCTTCTAATGATATGGCTGGTCTTTCCAGAATGGCTGGCACCCATTCTGAATCTATCCAGGAACCCAGAATGAGTGTCTTTAGTAGCATAAACATAAGTGTGGTTTGAGGGACCCACCATGAATAACAAAAACATTCCTATCACTAAGGAAATTCCAAAGTGTAGAAGCTCCCATCAAGGAACCAGATACAAAGACCAGACAATTGTTTATTATAAAACAGATTTCATTACCTTTGTTTTCCTTAACATGACACAACATAGTATAGTTATGGAAAACTGCTTTTGAATCCAAGATATCTGTGCTGTATTTTAATGTTCTATAAGCTGTTCCACTGTTCTATAGGCAGGCTCTGTAAGACCAGCTTTATCTACTTAAAATTTTACCCAATAGTTTCAACTTTAAGATGAGGGGAATTGACCTTATCTTAAAAGTCATCCAAATGCCTAGTTCAAATTCTTCCTGCTACATAAAACTATTCCTAGTAATGGTACTCAAAATTAACGTTTTTCTTCTTTATTTTACCAGAGTTCTTTATAGCTGGTAAGTAATTACTATGCATTAAAATTACCTATAATTGGGTTAATTACGTGAAAATATATTTTCCTTCAGCAAATTATAAAATTTGGGTAACGTAGTACCAATATGTAGCACAATGTTGTGTGTATTAGAGTTATTCAATGAATATTTGATAAATTCGTGGTATGTTCATTCATTCTGGCTCTGAATGCACTACATAAAAAATAAAATTACAATTAAAAATGAATATCTGTACACATACTTATGTTAAAGAAGAATTTAATATTCAAACAACTGACAAATTTGCAAAAACACTTTACTAATTAATTACTTTTGTTTTATCATGCCTAAGAGTACATAGTTCCAGATAAAGGAAACACAGTGTTCACTCAGATAAATAGAATATGACATTGAAGACTCAATAGGTAAACAAAACATTCAGAGAACAGGATTACAGCAAAAAAAGTTTAACTATTTTATAAAAACAACACAAATGTGCACAAAGTATACGGAGATTTTTAAAAACTTGTATCATCAAATACTTGAATAATGGGAGAGACATATGTTTCAGAATGGAAATATTAGTATTAAAATATATCAATAGCCTTTAAATATATTCACATATTTATTGAGTGTCCCAGCAAAACCCAATTATATAATCTTGAAACAGCTATTACAAAAAACACACCTGAAAGAATACAAGGTGAAATTATTTAAGAATATTTTACAGCAGGAAATTAACAAGGAGAACTTCCACTAACAGATATTAAAATGAGGCAATATCATGAAACCATGTGACTGTGGTAAGAGTTATGCATAAATAGAAGCCTGTCTTAGTAGTGTCATCAGCATCATGGTGACATAAGACATCCGCATTTTTGTCTCCCCCTTCAACAACAAAAGTTTAGCATCTATCCATGAACAGAGGTGCCTCTGTGAGAGGTATAGGACCTAGCATCATGTGCCAAGGGACCCAGGAGGAGATGTATGCACCGTTGCTTTGGGTAATAGGCATACAGACTTCCATACCAACTGTGGAACCTACAGGAGACTGAATCATTCTGGCCTTTATTGGGCATGGTCCAGAAATGCTTGCAGAATAATGACTTGGACCATAACCTATGGACAAAAGAGCCTTTGTGGATATCGAGGTTTTCATGAAAGAAGTTCCACCACTCCACGAGAGAAAAAAATTTGTCTGGATTGAGCAAGAGAAATAGCTTGACTTTGGCAGAATCATTCCTCCCCCAAAGAGGCACAAATTAAGGCTAAACTATACAGCCCATGATTTCTCCCACAGGGGAAAGGGATAGACAGTGACTGAATGCCTGGCTTTCAGGGAGGGAGGAGACTGGGAGCATGGCATATAAAATCCCAGAGGGCACTACAGGGTTCCTGCTGACTATGCTCCGTACTCCATCAGTAAGTCTGCCCACAAGCTGCAGGGAAACATTTCTTACAGATTTCCCAACAGACCTGTTGTTAAACCCTGAGCACATTACATGACAGACACACACTTTCCTCCACTCTGTGGATGGCTCCCTGAGCACGCTCATGAGGGTGTTGGTGGGACTGAGCTCCAGTAGACATGGAAAACAGAAAGCAGATCAGACTCTACAGGCAAGGGAGAAACCACAAATGAACTGTAGCATTACCTTCAAGAAAACAAAAGAGAGGCAACTAGCAGCCATAGTGGTGCACTGTAGGATTAAGAGAAGACATACAAACTTAAGAATTCCTAAAAAAGAGGGAGCAAGGAGCAGGTGTATCCTTGCAAGTTCAGAGAATTCCTTGGAATCTATAGCAGGACTGATGAAAGATATTTTTACCCTGAAGGCAGTTAGTAAAAATTGGAGGAAGTGACTTCTACTTCAAATGTAAAAAAATCAATGCAAAACTTCAAGAATCATGAACATTGAAGGAAACATAATAACATCAAAAATTCACAATAATTTTCAGTAACAGAAAACGAGGACATGGAAATCTATGATTTATCTGACCAATAGATAACCATAGTTTTGATTTAAATTTACCTTCTACACTGCCTCTACATTAGCTTGCTCAAGCAGCCATAACAAAAACCCCACATATTGAGTGGCTTAAACAACAGAAATTTATTTTCTTACAGTTTTGGAAACTGGAATTCCAAGATCAAGGTGTCAGTGAGATTGGTTTCTCCTGAGGCCTCTCTCCTTGGCTTGCAGATGGCCACCTTCTCACTGTGCTTTCTTCATGGCCTGTTCTCTCTAAGTGCCCATCCCTGTACTATCTGTGTGTGTCCTAATCTCTTCTTATTATGATACCAGTCAGTTTGGATTAGGTCCCATACCAAAGGCCCCATTTCAATTTAATTATCACTTTAAAAGTTCTATATCCAAATGCAGGTACATTCTGAGGTACTGAGAGTTAGAGTTTTATCATTAAAAGTTGAGGGGATACAATTTAGTCTATAACACCCTCTAATAAAATAGTTTTTTCTCTTTTACACCTTTGTGGCCATTTTGTAATTCTATGGCTTCAATCTTATAAGTTCTTGCCTTCCAATGAAAGACTTTTCTAATCGACATTAAATATTTGATCATCATCATAACACTTCTTAACCAACCCTTGGAATCTAGTTGCAGATTTCACAGCAGCATACATATTTGTGCTAGCAGCTTTACCCAATAGCTTAAAATTAATCAATACATGTTGACTTCTGAAAGGATAAAACCAGCCTTCACTGACAGTAACATGTTCTTTAACCTTCTTGGAATTACTGTTTTCTTTCAAAAACTCCCTGGGATTTTTAATGACACCCTTCGATCAAAAGTAGAAGTTAACACTCCATTTCAACCATAAGTGGCTTTCTGTTCCTGTGCATGAATTGAAAAGCAGATATGCAGTGACAAATCAATGACACATTTTGAAAGAAGTGATATTAGTCACTAACCATGATACACAACTTTAATTTATATAGTAATTTTTGGCCTGAAGAACCAGAAGTAAAGTTTGTGTTTTATGCAATTACTCATGGTTAATATATCATGGTAACTAAAATTTGAATTATGTTTTTGTAAGGGGGGATGCTAGTGTTTAAGTGAACCTGTTAACTGGAATCTGTTCATATTGAAACAGTGCAAAGCAAGGACTAAGTAAAGGCATAGCTACACCTGGTTCTAGTTACCTTCACCTAGCATAACATCTGGGGATGAGTTTAAGAAACGTTTGTGACACAAAGAAAAAGATTTGAGGGAGAATTTGAAATATATACTATAATAGCTAGAGTGATACTAATTATCATAAAAGTCCACCACATTTCAGTGTATTAACAAAATAGAAATTAATTTATTACTTGTATAACAGTCCAATGCTGGTATTACTGATTGTGGGGAGGGGTTCCCTTCTTCATGTGGCTATTCTAGACCCTGGTTTACAGAGGATTTTTTTCAACTTTAACAAATAGTTTTCAAGGTTGCCCTACAAGTAGAAATCCAACCATCAAAGGAGAAAAGTATTCTCACATGGGGTGATTTAATGGGTCAGGCATAGAAGAGACACACATCACTTCCACTCACATTCTATTTGTTAGAACAAAAATACATGTCCAAATATAACTGCAAGACAAACTGGAAAACATAGTCCCTGGCTGAAAAACTACTTCCTAGAAACAATTTTATACTACGGAAGGAAAAGCATGAATTTTACTCTCTGACATATTTATAAAAAGGTTAATTTAACTTGAATGCTCAAAAAGGCTTTTGGGCATTGTCTATATATTATCCCAGGTTAATTTGGTCCTCTCAGTGTAGGAAATACATTATATACTAGCATATTTGAATTTTTTTTTTCTGTTCGGCTTGTGGCTATGCTACATGGATGCAGCCATGGACTAAAAAAACCTTTGGTAGTCTATCTCCTAGCAAGTTGTCTAAGTTTGTATAACATACAATTGGGACCACATTGAAGAGGAGAATATTGGGAATTAAATTAAATTAAAATAATAAACAACAGATAAAAATGGTGTATAGGACATGCAAATATAAGTTGCTGAAGAAAAAATACAGGAAACAAGTATATATAGGAAGAAAATATTCAACCTCATTAATAAAGAAACATTAAATTGAGATATCATTTTAGTAAATTAGAAAAAATAAAGATCTAAAAATAATAATGTCCTATATTTGTTAATGTCTTCCTGAAATTAGATTTTTAAAAGTTACTTTGAATGAGGCTATAATTTGATACAGCTTTTCTGAGAAATAATTTATCAATATAAACAATATTAAGATGGTGGTTTCCTTGGCTCGGTAATTTTACTGTTATTGATGTTAATTAATGAAATGATTGAGAACATAACCTAAGTATCCAACATTAAGGCAGTAATTAAAACAATAAGGTATATATTTCATCAAATCACTACTGTACAATCTTCAACCTTTCAAAACATATTTCATAACACTGAAGTGCTCATGGTAATATTTAGTTAAGTAATTAAGATACAGAATTATATATATTCTGTAATACCAATTAAAATGAAAAATAAAGTGGTCAAAATTTAAACTGAAACAAAATATTAACTGTTAGTATACTTGAGTGACAGAAATATGTATGTTTTTAAAAATACTTTCTGCGTTTTTAAAACTTTTTCACAATTTATATCTATAATTGTTAGCATCAGACATATAAGCATTATTTTACAAAGAATTGGATCACTGAGTGTGCCCCACATATGTTCACTTTAAAATAGTTTTGTTAATCTGGGGTACTAAAACCTAAGATAACAATAAAATTAAGATTTTTATATAATGTTAAAAGTGTTAGTTTAAATTATTATTGCCACATTGTGACAGGTATTTAAACATGGATTCTCTTTTATTAACTTAATATAATATATATTCTGGAATCTGGAGAGCATAGTCAGGCTATATTATAAATATTGAATTTATTTATTCATGTCCAGTTATTTCTAACAAAGACTTTCAGATGAGTCATATATAGTGGAAACCTATAATAGCAAATGCTAGAATTGAAAATATGATCCATTTTTATATCATGTACAAAGAATAGAGACACATAAAAATTCTCATTATGAGGTGTTATTAAAACTTATCTGATTTATTTGTTGAATAAATTATATTGGTAGATCATGAAAATGATTTTTAGAATGGAACATGAGATCAGAACAATGATGAATGGTTGAATGAAAAACAAAAAAAAATAAATCGTCTTCAAAGTTGACTTGAAGGTGCAAAGCAGCATGGCTATTCCATTATCCAAATTTTTAATCATCAGTCTTTTCATTAATTATTATATGAAAAGCTTATTAGAACATTATTAAAATAACACTATTAGATGTTCTTAATGGAAATAATTTACAAAATCTTAAACTAATATAACATGCAATAAAATAATCTCCCACTGAATTTTCTCTTCCTAGATATCCAATTTTTTCTATGTGACATGATACTCAAAATATTTTTAAATATTAATATTTTTTGCAAACATATTCTCATTATAACTTGCACATTTGGTATTTTAAAGATCATTCTTATTTGCTTTGTTGCCAATCAATGTGTCTTCCTTCATAAAATCTGTAGCTAACTGATTAATTAACTTTATGATTTGGTTCTGAATAAAGACATACAAAAAAGCAATATTAAGTTCAAGAGATATGTAAATTATAAAAAATTATGAATAAATATATGTTACTTTTCTACTATATACCAGGTATTATTCTAGGCATTAGGGCAGAGTAGGGTATTAACCAAAAATAAAAGTAATAAGAGTTTCCATAGATCAAATGCTTACACTGTCTTAAGCACTTTACTTACATTAACTCATTTGAACCTCATAACAGCTTTGTGAAGCTGATCTGATAAGTTTCTTACTTCTCTGGGCCTCAACATATTTACCTATACAATATGTATAATATTAACTTATCTATTGATTGCTTAGAAGAATTTACATTCATACCTTGATTATATATATTATATATATAATAAAGATTCTGATTTTTTTTCTCACATCGACCTTGAGACCTCTCTTGACTGTCAAATCTATGACTCACAATTACAATATCTAAAACACATTCTTGATTAGCAGGCAAGATGGCAGAAGAGTAAGACGCGGAGATCACCTTCCTCCTCACAGATACATCAGAAATACAGCTACACGTGGAACTTCTCCTATAGAACACCCACCAAACGCTGGCAGAAGACCTCAGACCTCACAAAAGGCAAGAAACCCCCCACGTACCTGGGTAGGCAAAAGAAAAAAGAATAAACAGAGACAAAGAATAGGGACGGGACCTGCACCAGTGGGAGGGAGCCGTGAAGGAGGAAAGGTTCCCACACCCTAGAAGCCCCTTCGCGGGCGGAGACTGTGGGTGGCGGAGGGGGAAGCTCCGGAGCCTCGGAGGAGAGCGCAGCAGCGGGGTGCAGAGGGCAAAGCGGAGAGATTCCCGCACAGAGGATCAGTGCCGACCAGCACTCACCAGCCCGAGAGGCTTGTCGGCTCACCCGCCGGGGCGGGCGGGGGCTGGGAGCTGAGCCTCGGGCTTCAGTTGGATCCCAGGGAAAGGTCTGGAGTTGGCAGAGTGAAAACAGCCTGAAGGGGCTAGGGCGCCACGGCTAGCCGGGAGGGAGTCCGGGAGAAGTCTGGAGCTGCCAAAGAGGCAAGAGACCTTTTCTTCCCTCTTTGCTTCCTGGTGCGCGAGGAGAGGGGATTAAGGGCACCACGTAAAGGAGCTCCAGAAACGGGCGCGAGCCGCGGCTGTCGGCGCGGACAGCAGAGACGGGCGTGGGACACTAGGGTTGCTGCTGCCGCCACCAAGAGACCTGTGTGCGAGCACAGGTCACTCTCCACACCGCCCCTCCCGGGAGCTCATGCAGCCCGCCACTGCCGGGGTCCCG
>NC_041234.1:71124303-71134371 GCF_002837175.3 Physeter macrocephalus | reverse complement strand
CCCCCAGCCCCGCCCCCCATTCCCTGCATCTGTGCAGCGCTGTCCCCGCCTGAGCATCCCTCCCTCCTCGGAGCCCCTCCCCCTCGGCATCCGGGTGCAGTGGGTGAACCTTCCCCGTGGCCCAGGGCTGCGCTCGTTCCTCGCCACCTGTCCTCTGCCTCCACTCCTGGGGTCCTTGAGGATGGAGATGACACCCCCACGGGAGCGGTTCTGAACTAATCACTTGAGTTCATCAGGATTGGCTGGGACAAGCACGCAGCTCTCTGCTCACCTCCACGCTTTATCCGTCTTGTTCCACATCTTCAACGCCTTCCCTCTCTCTCTGTTCTCTCCAGCTGCTCCAATACTAACCATCCGCTAAGAACAAGCTCAATTCCCACCTCCTCCGTAAAGCCCTCCAGGACTACCCTCTGTTGATTCTTTTCCCTCTGAGATCCTAGAGCACGCTATACCAACCAGTTTTCAGGGGGAAATTCTTTGCCTCTCCTCCTGTGTGTTCATCTTTTCTCTCCAACTCGACTATAGCGTTCTTGAACGGAAATCAGTATTACCGAGTGACTGAATATACTTTTCACGAGTAAGAAAATCAACTTAGGATTTTTTAACTTTACAGTAATGCGAAAGCAATACGCATTCAGTAGAAACTACTTCGACTTTTGAATTTTGAGCTTTCCTCGGGCCCACCGTATGGGGAAAGACACTTCCTCCTGATGCTGGGTGGCAAAGCCCCAGCTCCCCACCAGCCACGCGACCACACCAGGAGACAGCGGATAGATGCAACCACCACGGACCCAGACAAGCACTCTGCTTGTCAGTACAGTAGTCAATAAATTACACGAGATGGTCAGCACTTTATTAAAAAATAGTCCTTGCATTAGATGATTTTGCCCAACTATAGGCTAACCTAGGTGTTCTGAGTGCACTGAATGTAGGTGAAGCTAAGCAGTGATGTTTGACACGTCAGGTGTATTAAATGCATTTTCAATTTATGATATTTTCAACTTACCATGGGTTTACTGGGACGTAACCCCATGGTAAGTTGAGGAAGATCTGTACAACAGAAGCAGCAGCCAAGGAACCAGTAGGAGAAATAATGGTTTTTATTTAAAGACAGTCACGGCATGGAAGCAACCTAAGTGTCCATCAACAGATGAATGGATAAAGAAGATGTGGCACATATATACAATGGAATATTACTCAGCCATAAAAAGAAATGAAACTGAGTTATTTGTAATGAGGTGGATAGACCTGGAGTCTGTCATACAGAGTGAAGTAAGTCAGAAGGAGAAAAACAAATACCGTATGCTAACACATATATATGTAATCTAAGAAAAAAAATGTCATGAAGAGATTAGTGGTAGGATGGGAATAAAACACAGACCTACTAGAGCATGGACTTGAGGACGTGGGGAGGGGGAAGGGTAAGCTGTGATGAAGTGAGAGAGTGGCAGGGACATATATGCACTACCAAATGTAAATTAGATAGCTAGTGGGAAGCTGCCGCATAGCACAGGGAGATCACCTCTGTGCTTTGTGACCATGAGAGGGGTGGGATAGGGAGGGTGGGAGGGAGGGAGACACAAGAGGGAAGAGATAAGGGAACATATGTATATGTATAACTGATTCACTTTGTTGTAAAGGAGAAACTAACACACTATTGTAAAACAGTTATACTCCAATAAAGATGTTAAAAAATAAATAAATAAAACACATTCTTCTCTGAGAGAAGATATTGAGAAAAAAATCTTTACATCATGGTCAGTGAGGAGGCACTTAGAAACAGGTCAATATTAATTATGTAAAACATGAAAAACAATATATTCCTAATCTTAGTTTTGTATAGTCAATAAAAGTAGATTGTGAAGAAATGCATTTTCTGTTTGTTGAAATATCCTTCATTTTCCCTCCATAACCATCCTTATATCCTTATTTCTCCTGTCATCCAGATCCTTTTTTTTTTCACGCATCTCTAAACATCTGGAGCATTCATCAGATCCTGTTCCTCACTAACCATGTGTTCGGACTCTCTGGCAATATGCTTAAAAGAAGAAGCTTTGCCACAAAGGGCATCAGCTGCTAATAAGATCTTTAATTTCTCCCCCTATCCTTTTGCTCTTCCCCCTCCCTTTTTCTCTCCTTCACAGATATCAGATTTATTGGTCTGATATACAGAAATAGGGTATGAATTATGACGTTCAATTCTTACATTACCTTAAATCTATTGTCATGATGTCTGTAAATGAGAGGGATTGTGTATGACTGGCTCAGAATGCAGTAGACTCAGGTATAATCAACTAAAGAGTATTTAAGTAAGAAAAATGTGCAGAAAAGAAATGGAAATTTACAAATGACACTGCTTTTAGTGTGGACTTCTAATTGCTATAGAACATGCTTTTTTTCAGCAGCCAGACACATTTATGACAATGTTATTTGTTTGAATTCCATTACAGTTATAAAATTTTACCCTAATCTAGCACTTTTCATCTAAGAATGTCAAAGTGCTATACAAGCACATGCTCTTATTACACTAATCCTTTTAACATTTGAGATGGGGGGAGCAGCAGAGAAAGGCCATTTCCATTTGTGTAACTTGCCATCTAAGCAGCTCCCTGTCCAGGCCTGGGGAGTTCTCCCTGCTTAGGGCTGCATGTAGAAACTTCCAAAATCTGGAAAAGTTCTTAGGTGTGTCTAGGACATGCATTTTTGAGAGTTAGAGATAATGGCTTATTTTGCTTTCTAGATAAAATATCACTCTCAGATTATATGTCTGTTTTCCTTTTGATGGAAACAATAAGGGAGGCTGGAGAGAGGTGAGTAAATTTCCACCATTTGCTACCCTTTAAAAGGCAAAAATAGTAAGATATTTTTTACCATTCTTTTTGAAAAATCTATATTTTAAAGCTATATTTTCTCCCTTCTATTTTTACAACTAAAATGAACTTAATCTTAATAATATAAGTGGTAATTTTTAAATAAAAGAAGTACATAACTAGATCATGGATAACCTGAGCTAAAGGGTGATTTGGTAGGATGAGTTATAGGCACTGCCAAACAAATCTCACAGGCTATCACCTTTTTCCTATTTTCCTATTGTCTTGTGCCAGGAATCTGACACATTGTACTTATTATTCCTCTATTTCTAATAACAATTTTATTATACTATTTACATGAACAGGAAATTTATTGTACTACTTATTACCAGGTTAGCACTCCAACTCTAGACTGAATGTATAGAGTTTTAAAATAAGATGAGAACATCTTCACAAAATAAATTTTCTTTCTGTGATCCAGAAGGTCATTTATCTTAATTATTTTTGATGTTTTTTCCCCATTACAGCTCCACTTTACATTTTCAGAGAACTGAAATCATTAAGTAGTTTCCTTTAAAATGAATGTAAATTCTGAAAGATGACTTCCTTATAATTATTTCTGTCACCTGAATAAAAGGTATATTGTTCAGAATGTCACAAATCATTAAGAAAAATAATTTATGCATGGTAAATTCTACCAGGAGAAGTGCATCTTTTATGAATAACGCCCTGTAGATATTGAGTAAATCTCACTGTTAAGTTTTCAGGTCTACATTGGCAATAACAGGCTGTATGCTTTGTACAATTGGCAAAAACATCAGAAAAGAGCAAACTTTTTGAAATAATGACCTATTGAATTGAAATTTAAATATACAATGATATCATAGTGCCAGCTGGTAAACTGGATAGAAATTGGATTCAAGCAGAAGTAGTAACTTGTGATAGTTGTTTTAGTTTTGCTGTGTGTTTGTTTTTTTGTTATATTTTGTTTTCTTTTATTTTGTTTTGATCTAGGTCAACAGAATCAAAAGGTAAAATTATATAAAAGAAATGTGGCTTAAATCAATTAAAGATTATTTACTATACTTAGATGTTGTCTATTTGTAAGTTATCTACACTCACTTTATAGGAGATTGTCCAGATATCTGTAGATTATATTTCATGAAGTAATTTTTAAATATTCTATCTGCAAAATATATTCTTTTCATAGTTTCATTTTTTATATTCTTTTTTTTTTTTTTTTTTTTTTTGCTTAAAAAATTTTTTTTAAGTTTAAAAATTGATTCCCCCCCCCAAAGTCCAAATAATTGCAGTCTAGGGAACCATCAAGGTAAAGCCTTCATATGCTCATTTCTTTGGTAAGAATGAATTCATGCAGAACTGTAAAACCGATTGTGTGCTCGAGAGACTCATAGCATCACACAAGCAAGCACATACACCCACAGGGACAGACACACAGCTGAGTTTTTGTTGTTCTAGGCACTTCAAATCCAAGTTCTTAAGTCTGCCACCTTCCCGTTGCACTGAACAAATTACTTCTTTGGAGGCAGGACATTTTCTTCAAAGAAGCCCTGGTTGACGACATTCCCTGCTGGGAAGTATCTAGCCACCACGAAGGAGGACCCATCACTTGCAGATGCCTTCCCCACTCCCATCTTCTTTGTATTCTTCCATACCATGGCAGTGAAATGTCCTGTCCCGGAAGTGAAGCCAGGCTGCTGAAAGTTGTAGTTCTTTATTTCACTGTACCATCTATCAGCCACCTCCTTTCCCGTCTGATCGTAGGATGCCCACGCCAGGTTCTCCCCGCACTGGCCACGACTGGACTCCGGGCTGTGCTTGAGGATCCTCGTGCTGGCCAGGGCCTCTGAATACTGCTGAGCCTCCCGGTTGAGCTTCTTGCAGAGCTTCAGCGGGGCGACGCCATGCTGCTTCCAGTACTCATTGTGGGCCTTCAGGACCTCGTCATTAAACTGCTTGGAAGCTGATTTGCCCATGGCAGGCTCCGCGCGCTCCTCGGCTCCCGCTGCGCTGCGCTGCGCTGCGCTCCCTGCCGGCCCCGCGCCGCTCCGAGAGCCGAGGAGGAGGCCCCATTTTTTATATTCTTAAAATAGGAGTTTTAAATTTTAGAATAAATAAATATTTAATTCATGATTAAAAATTTCTTATCTTGCCATGAGGTTGCACGGTAATCAAATAGACTTTACATTCCCACAGCAATTTGATCATTCCAATCCTAATTAAATTTGATTAGGGTTACCACTTAAGAAACACATTCTCATGATCATGTTAAATGGTCTAATTTCTTCCCAACTGAAGTAAAAGTTGACATTGCCAACTTAGCATTGGTCAAAAGAAAATGTGTAACTTTAGTAGAAACTGGAAACTATTTCTTAGTTTTTAGTAGGTTCATTTCTAAACACTGGAGCTCTAAAAGTTTAAATGCTTTTAAAACACACCAATTCTTCAAAAGGACTCAAATTGCCTACAAGTTCAAAACATTTACTTATCACACAATTTTTCCTTTTTACATATTTATTGCATAGGTTGGGAGAGAATAATCAGTCACACTGTCAGTGTTTCAGCTGAAATGCCCTCAAAAGACTTTAGAGGATTTTACCCTTTAGCTCATGTTATAAATTTTGAATTTCAGATTTTGATGTCATTTCAGTTCTTGCATTACTGCTGATTCAGATGACAAGAATTCAAGACTGTGCACACTGATTATTTACATGTTATATGTATATTTATTTTCAATTAATATTTTCAACATTAGTTTTCTCTTTTGTTCTTTAAGGTACCAGTTTGTTTTGTGATGTAGGGAAAAGAAATTCATGCATTTAAAATTCAGTAGTTTATTACTTTCTCTGATTATGACTCACCTTGAAAGACACCAAGAGGTATGTTTATTTCTTCATTAAAATGATTTTTTTTTTTTTTTTGCGTTACGCGGGCCTCTCACTGCTGTGGCCTCTCCCGTTGCGGAGCACAGGCTCCGGACGCACAGGCTAGCGGCCATGGCTCACGGGCCTAGCCACTGCGCGGCATGTGGGATCTTCCCGGACCGGAGCATGAACCCGTGTCCCCTGCATCGGCAGGCGGACTCTCAACCACTGCACCACCAGGGAAGCCCATTAAAATGATTTTTGACACAAGCCTCTTAGACAGCCTCATCCACCAGAGGGCAGACAGCAGGAGCAAGAAGAACTACAATCCTGCAGCCTGTGGAACAAAAACCACATTCACAGAAAGATAGACAAGATGAAAAGGCACAGAGCTACGTACGAGATGAAGGAACAAGATAAAACCCAGAAAAACAACTAAATGAAGTGGAGATAGGCAACCTTCCAGAAAAAGAATTCAGAATAATGATAGTGAAGATGATCCAGGACCTTGGAAAAAGAATGGAGACAAAGATCAAGAGGATGCAAGAAATGTTTAACAAAGACCTAGAAGAATTAAAGAACAAACAAACAGAGATGAACAATACAATAACTGAAATGATAACTACCCTAGAAGGAATCAATAGCAGAATAACTGAGGCAGAAGAATGGATAAGTGACCTGGAAGACAGAATTGTGGAATTCACTGCTGCAGAACAGCCTAAGAAAAAAGAATGAAAAGAAATGAAGACAGCCTAAGAGACCTCTGGGACAACATTAAACGCAATAACATTCACATGGTAGGAGTCACAGAAGGAGAAGAGAGAGTGAAAGGACCAGAGAAAATATTTGAAGAGATTATAGTCGAAAATTTCCCTAACAGAATAAAGAAAAAAGAATGAAAAGAAATGAAGACAGCCTAAGAGACCTCTGGGACAACATTAAACGCAACAACATTCATATTATAGGGATCCCAGAAGGAGAAGAGAGAGAGAAAGGATCAGAAAAAATATTTGAAGAGATGATAGTCGAAAATTCCCTAACATAGGAAAGGAAAGAGCAACCCAAGTACAGGAAGAGCAGCGAGTCCCATACAGGATAAACCCAAGGAGAAACACTCTGAGACACATAACTTCCCTAATATAGGAAAGGAAATAGTCAATCAAGTCCAGGAAGCACAGAGAGTCCCATACAGGATAAACCCAAGGATAAACACGCCAAGACACATAATAATCAAACTGTCAAAAATTAAATACAAAGAAAACATATTAAAAGCAGCAAGGGAAAAACAACAAATAACACACAAAGGAATCCCCATAAGGTTAACATCTGATCTTTCAGCAGAAATGCTACAGGCCAGAAGGGAGTTGCAGGACATATTTAAAGTGATGAAGGAAAAAAACCTACAACCAAGATTACTCTACCCGGCAAGGATCTCATTCAGATTTGATGGAGAAATTAAAACCTTTACAGACAAGCAAAAGCTGAGAGAGTTCAGCACCACCAAACCAGCTTTACAACAAATGCTAAAGGAACTTCTCTAGGCAAGAAACACAAGAGAAGGAAAAGACCTACAAGAACAACCCGAAACAATTCAGTAAATGGTAATAGGACCATACATATCGATAATTACCTTAAATGTAAATGGATTAAATGCTCCCACCAAAAGACACAGACTGGCTGAATGGATACAAAAACAAGACCCATATATATGCTGTCTACAAGAGACCCACTTCAGACCTAGGGACACATACAGACTGAAAGTGAGGGGATGGAAAAAGATATTCCATGCAAATGGAAATCAAAAGAAAGCTGGAGTAGGTATACTCATATCTGATAAAATAGACTTTAAAATAAAGAAAGTTACAAAAGGCAAGGAAGTACACCACATAATGATCAAGGGATCAAACCAAGGAGAAGATATAACAATTATAAATATATATGCACCCAACATAGGAGCAACTCAATATATAAGGCAACTGCTAACAACTATAAAAGAGGAAATCGATAGTAACACTATAATAGTGGGGGAATTTAACACCTCACTTACACCAATGGACAGATCATCCAAAATGAAAATAAATAAGGAAACAGAAATTTAAATGACACAATAGACCAGATAGATTAAATTGATATTTATAGGACACTGCATCCAAAAACAGCAGATTACATTTTCTTCTCAAGTGCGCATGGAACATTCTCCAGGATAGATCACATCTTGGGTCACAAATCAGCCTCAGTAAATTTAAGAAAACTGAAATCATATCAAGCATCTTTTCCGACCACAATGCTATGAGATTAGAAATGAATTACAGGGAAAAAATATAAAAAACAAAAACACATGGAGGCTAAACAATACGTTGCTAAATAACCAAGAGATCTCTGAAGAAATCAAAGAGGAAATCAAAAAATACCTAGAGACAAATGACAATGAAATCCTGATGATCCAAAACCTATGGGATGCAGCATAACCAAGAGATCTCTGAAGAAATCAAAGAGGAAATCAAAAAATACCTAGAGACAAATGACAATGAAATCCTGATGATCCAAAACCTATGGGATGCAGCAAAAGCAGTTCTAAGAGGTAAGTTTATAGCAATACAACCCTACCTCAAGAAACAAGAAAAATCTCAAATAAACAATCTAACCTTACACCTAAAGGCACTAGAGAAAGAAGAACAAACAAAACCCAAAGTTCGCAGAAGGAAAGAAATCATAGATAATCAGAGCAGAAATAAATGAAATAGAAACAAAGAAAACAATAGCAAAGATCAGTAAAACTAAAAGCTGGTTCTTTGAGAAGATAAACAAAATTGATAAACCATTAACCAGACTCATCAAGAAAAAGAGGGAGAGGACTGAAATCAATAAAATTAGAAATGAAAAAGGAAAAGTTAAAACAGACACTGCAGAAATACAAAGTATCCTAAGAGACTACTACAAGCAACTCTATGCCAATAAAATGGACAACCTGGAAGACATGCACAAATTCTTACAAAGGTATAACTTTCCAAGACTGAACAAGGAAGAACTAGAAAATATGAACAGACCAATCACAAGTAAATAAATTGAAAGTGTGATTAAAAATCTTCCAACAAACTAAAGCCCAGGACCAGATGGCTTCACAGGTGAATTCCATCAAACATTTAGAGAAGAACTAACACCCATCCATCTCAAACTCTTCCAAAAAACTGCAGTTGAAGGAACACTCCCAAACTCAATCTATGAGACCACCATCACCCTGATACCAAAACCAGACAAAGACACTACAAAAAAAGAAAATTACAGACCAATATCACTGATGAATATAGATGCAAAAATCCTCAACAAAAAACTAGCAAACAAAATCCAACAACACATTAAAAGGATGAAACAACATGATCAAGTGGGAATCATTCTCAATGGTGAAAAACTGAAAGTATTTCCTCTAAGATCAGGAACAAGACAAGGATGTCCACTCTCACCTCTATTATTCAACATAGTTTTGGAAGTCCTATCCATGGCAATCAGAGAAGAAAAAGAAATAAAAGGAATACAAATTGGAATAGGAGAAATAGCACTGTCACTGTTATCAGATGACATGATATTATACATAGCGAATCCTACTGATGTCACCAGAAAACTACTAGAGCTAATCAATGAATTTGGTAAAGTTGCAGGATGCAAATTAATGCACAGAAATCTCTTGCATTCCTATACACTAATGATGAAAAATCTGAAAGAGAAATTAAGGAAACATCACATTTACCATTGCAACAAAAAGAATAAAATATCTAGGAATAAACCTACCTAGGGACACAAGACCTGTATGCAGAAAACTATAAGACATTGATGAAAGAAATTAAAGTTGATACCAATGATAGAGAGATATAACATGTCCTTGGATTGGAAGAATCAATATTGTGAAAATGCCTATACTACCCAAAGCAATCTACAGATTCAATGCAATCCCTTTCAAATTACCAATGACATTTTTTACTGAACTAGAACAAATAATCTTAAAATTTGTATGAAGACACAAAAGACCCTGAATAGCCAAAGCAGTCTTGAGTGAAAAAAACGGAGCTGGAGGAATCAGACTCCCTGGCTTCAGACTATACTACAAAGCTATAGTAATCAAGACAATAAGGTACTGGCAGAAAACAGAAACATAGATCAATGGAACAAGTTAGAAAGCCCAGAGATAAACCCACGCACCTATGGTCAACTAATCTATGACAAAGGAGGCAAAGATATACAATGGAGAAAAGACAATCTCTTCAATAATTGATGCTGGGAAAACTGGATAGCTACATGTAAAAGAATGAAATTAGAACATTTTCTCACACTCTGTACAAAAATAAACTCAAAATGGATTAAAGACCTAAATGTAAGTC
>NC_041234.1:71116533-71124249 GCF_002837175.3 Physeter macrocephalus | reverse complement strand
AAAAACTAAAAATAAAATTACCATATGATCCAGCAATCCCACTACTGGGCATATACCCAGAGAAAACCATAATTCAAAAAGACACATGCACCCCAATGTTCATTGCGGCACTATTTACAATAGCCAGGTCATGGAAGCAACCTAAGTGCCCATTGACAGATGAATGGATAAAGAAGATGTGGTACATATATGTAATGGAATATTACTCAGCCATAAAAAGGAACGAAATAGAGTCATTTGCTGATACGTGGAGGGATCTAGAGACTGTCATACAGAGTGAAGTAAGTCAGAAAGAGAAAAACAAATATCGTATATTAACGCATGTATGTGGAATCTAGAAAAATGGTACAGATGAATCAGTTTGCAGGGCAGAAGTTGAGACACAAATGTAGAGAACAATGTATGGATCCCAAGGGGGGAAAGCGGTGGAGGGGTGGGGATGGTGGTGTGCTGAATTAGGCAATTGGGATTGACATGTTTACACTGATGTGTATAAAATTGATGACTAATAAGAACCTGCGGTATAAAGAAATAAATTAAATTAAATTTAAAAACAATTTATAAAAAGAAGCAGACTCAGATAAAAAGAACAAACTAGTGGTTACCACTTGTGGGGGTGGGCAGTATATGGGTGGGGGAAAAAAGGGTTATCATGGGTTTATATGAAGTCACATGTGAAACTTTTGGAAATTGCAAAACACTCTAAAATTTTTAAAATCTTTCATTAAATAAAAATTATTTATAATTAAATTATTTTAATACCTATAGATAAGTAAGTCAAAACTGTGATTTTGATATAGAAAATTTTTAAAAAATGATTTTCAAATACTTGTGCATAAAGGTTGCCTAGCATCCTTTCAAATTTATTTTAGATGTAATCTCATTGGTTTATTCACTTTTAGAATTCAATTGAATAAACAATTTCTGAATCCATTGATTGTTTTACCAAGTTATAATTACTTCATTTACTTGAAGCAACGTAGTTGATTCATAAAATGGTTTTGACTATCATATTATTATGGAAAAGATATGAAAAGAGTGAATTCACATATTCTAAATAAACAAAAACAAATTAATAATTTAGGGAAGCAGAGTGCTTTTAATTTGGTAGTTTGCACCAATAAGTACTAAAAGACTATGCAATTACTCTGAAATATTAATACACAACAATACAGTTCCAATTTTAGGCAACACTTCAAAGTAAAGAAAGGTCCTATACAACATGTATGAAAGAAGCATACTGGAGGAAGCCTCTGCTCCATCCCTTCACCCTCCATAATTAACAGTACATCAGAAAATATATGCTGCATTTAAAATAAAATATAAACTTTAAGATATTATGGATGTAGAAATCAAAGATTTTCTGCAAATTGTAACTGTATCTTGTAACTATCCCAATGGTAACTATCATGGAACAAGAATAATGTGGAATAGAACAAGAGGATCTGCCAAACTTGAATCTTAGTGGAAAAAAATCGAATTCAAAGAATCATTCCCTGTTTTTTAGCTAAGGAACACACTCTGGTCTTCATAAGAGGTGTTAGGTTTAAATATAATCAAAACTCAACATATTGTAGTTTGTGTAAACTTTCTTAATTATTTCCATAATAAATAGTCCAAGGCTTTGGAAATTTAGAATGTTCTGTGATGGATTTGTATTAAGTGGAGGACATATGGTGGAAATATATTGAATGTGTTTATTTGCTTTTGCTTTTCTTCCATCAAAGTGCAAATTTGTGTCCTTTAGATGTCTGGATTAAATGGTTTGTAATACTAAAATTAATTAGCATTTAGGAGGTATGAGATTTAAATACAATAGTTTTTAATTTGTTCTTAGACCTAAAAAGAGACATTAGTGGAAAAACTGGTAAAATCCAAATAAAGTTTGAAGTTTAGTTAGTACTAATGTACCCATATTGATTTCTTAGTTTTACCTGGACCATATAGATGTGAGATACTAATACCATGTCTTAGTCTGTTCCAGCTTCTATAACAAAATGCCATAAACTAGGTGGCTGGTAAACAACAGAAATTTATTTTCACAGTTCTGGAGGCTGAGAAGTCCAGGATCAAGTCACTGGCAGATTCAGTGTCTCGTGAAGGCTCACTCCTTGTCAGAGCAAGAAGACAGCCATCTTCTTGCTGTGTTATCACATGATTTAAGGGGGTGAGGGAGCTCTTTGGAGTCTCTTTTATGAGAGCATTAATCCCATTTAAGTGGGTCTGCAATCATGACCTAATCACCTCCCAAAGGCCCTGCCTCCAAATGCCATCACATTGGGGATTAAGTTTCAATATATGAATTTTGGGTTAATGAAATATTCAGTGTATAACTTTCTGACCCTGTTTCCCCCAAATCCATGTCCTTCTCACATGCAAAATGCAATCATTCCATCTCAATAACCCTGAAAGTCTCAATTTGTTTTAGCATGAACTCAAAAATCTAAATCCAAAGTCTCCTCTAAATATCATCTAAATCAGATATGGGTGAGATTCAATGTTTGATTCATTCTGAGGCAAATTCTCTTCCTGCTGGGAAACCAAAAAAGTTATGCGTTTTCAAAATACAATTGTGGAATAGGCATAGGATAGATATTACCTTTCCAAAAGGGAGAAATAGGAAAAAGAATGATAGGTCCCATATAAGTCTAAGAGCTAACAGGGCAAACAACATTAACTTTTAAAGCTCAAGAATAATCCTCTTTGGCTTGATGTTCTGCCTTCCAGGTCCACTAGGGTAGCAACATCACCCCCTTCGCTCAATGAAACCACCCTGAAGTGTCTCTTCCAAGCTGGAGTCCTGGGCCCATGACTTTATCAGACAGCCACATCCTTTGAAGTCTAGGTAGAGGCAGCCATCACCTCCAGGCCTGTTCATTCTGTGCACCAGCAGAGATGGCACCACATGGAAACCATCAAAGATTGCTGCCTGTGCTCTTTGGTGAGGTGGCTCACATCACACTGGGACCCACTGGAGTTGCACCTGGGGCAGCTAAGGAGCATAGTACCAGCGTGTGGGGGAGTGGAGCTTTCAATGTAGTGCAACACTAGGCAGTGCAGTCAAATGTCCCACAGGTGGCCACAGGTGGCCCATCTTACGAAATCTCTGTCCCCTAGCCCTGGCACTCTGGGCCTGTCAGGTGATTGGCAACCCTGATGATCTCTGAATTGCCTTCAGGGTCATTCTTCCATTGTCTTGAAAAATAGCACTTGGCTTCTAGTGAGATGGCTGATTCATCCTAATCTCCTTATGGTTGCTTGGTCACATCTTACCATTTTTTGCAATATGCTGAGAGTTTTGCAAATCTTTAAGTTTTGCTTCTATTTTGCTTAACAGTACCACCTTTATGTCATTTTTCTCTTTTCACATTTTACTGTAAGCAGTCAGGAGGAGCCAAGCCACACCTTCAGTACTTTCCATAAAAATAGCTTCAGCTGAATATTCAATTTCTTCACTCACAATTTCTACATTTCAAAAAACACTAGAATATTAACAGAATTCAGCCAGGTTTCTTTGCCACTTTATAACCAAGATCACCTTTCCTGTAGTTTCCAATAACATGTTTCTCATTTCCACCTGGGACCTCATCAGAATAGCCTGTACCATCCATATTTCTACCAACATTCTGTTCAGGATTACTTAGCTATTCCCGAAGAAGATTGGGGCTTTCTCTACAGCTCTTTTCTTTCGGAGCTCTCATCAGAATCACCTTTAACTATCTGTTCACAGAAATGTAGATTTTTCTAGCATGCAACTCAAAACTCTTACAGCTTCTACCACTATCCAGTTCCAAAGCTGCTTTCACATTTTAGGAATTTGTTACCACAGCATCCCACTTCTCAGTACAAATTCTGTCTCAGTACATTCAGGATGCTATAACAGAATATAAGATAGCTATTTAGATAAATTGTATGACACGATGTTCCAGGTTTATCATCTATATTTCCTAATCCAGACCTGAAATTATCAACTTCTCCAAGGATCCCAATTGTTTTTTAGTGAGAAATGATATTTGCAGATCAGAATTTGGAGGATGTTGTGTAATTACCTCAATATTTTGAAAACTGTTAAATAAAGGGAAAAAATAAAATATTGCAACTCTCTGTGTGACTGGTAAAATTATTTAAGATACTTTCCATATTTATTAAGTAGGTGTACATTTAAAGAGTAACTTTGAAAATTAAATATGTATACTATAGTGACTGAAATACAGTATTCACTCAGTAAGCATGAGAAGAAAAATAAAAATTTGTCATGAGAAATAAAATATCTACAGATACATTCTATCTATCTATCTATCTATCTATCTATCATTCTATCTATCTATCTATCTATCTATCTATCTATCTATCTATCTATCTATCTATCTATCTATCTACATCCCTAAAGAAACCACAAGAAAGCTGGTAGAATATATAAATGAATTCAGTAAAGTTGCAGGTTATAAAACCAATACACTATATCTATATAGATAGATATAAGGAAATATTCAGCCATAAAAAAGAATGAAATTTTGCCATTTGTGACATCATGGAAGAACTCTGAGGGCATTATGCTAAGTTAAATGTGTCAGAAAGAGGAAGGCAAGTACCATATAATCTTACTTATGTGTGGAATCTAAGAGTGACAACAACAAAGCTTGTAAAAACAGAACTAATTTGTGATCGCTAGAGGTGGGGGTTGTGCGTGGCAAAATGGGTAAAGGAACTCAAAAGGTACAAACTTCCAGTTCTAACATAAATAAGTCATGAGGATGTATTGTACAGAATGGAGATAATAGTACTCCAATAATAATACTGCATTGTATGTTTTAAAGTTGCTAAGACAGTAGATCTTAAAAATTCTCATCACAAGAAATAAAATTCTGTAACTATGTGTGGTGATGGATATTAACTAGACTTACTGTGGTGACCATTTCACAATATATACAAATATCAAATCATTATATTATACACCTGAAACTAATATAATATTATGTGCCAATTATACTTCAATAAAAAATAAGACAGAATATAGACCAATGGAATAGAATAGAGAGCCCAGAAATAAACCATTGTCTGTATAGTCAATTGATTTTTGACAAGGGTGACAATAACATTAAAAGGAGAAATAACTATCTTTGAAGCAAATGGTTCTGGGAAAATTGGGTATCAACATGCAAAGAATAGAGTTGGATCCTTACTTTAGAGCATATGCGAAAATTAATTAAAAATGGATTCAAGACCTAAACATAAGTACTAAAATTATAAAACTCTTAGAAGAATATGTAGATCATATGTCCCATGGCAATTTATTTGGCAGTGATTTCATGGATGTGACATTAAGCACAGGCAAAATATGAAAAATAGATAAATTTGATTCATAAAATTAAAAATTTTGCACATCAATGTGAACTGCCAAAAGAGAGGAAATGCAACTCAGAGAAAGGAAAAAATATTTGCAAGTCATATGTATGACAAGGAATTAATATCCAGAATATATAAAGAACAGTTATGACTCAACACCCAAAAAACAAACAATCCAATTAAGAATGAGCAAATAGCCTGAATAGATATTTCTTCAAAGAAGATAACAAATGACCAATAACTCATGAAAAGATGCTCAACATCACTAAATATTAGGGAAATGCAAGTCAAAATCACAATGTGTTACTACTTCACACACATTAGGATGGCTATTATAATTTTAAAAAAAAGAAAATTTTAAGTGTTGGCAAGGATTCCTGGGGAATTCCAGGATGGAATGCAGAATGTGACAAAACAATCTAACTGCCTTATAAATGTATGACATATCCTCACTGAAGTCTGGAGCAAAGAAGCTGCTGACTTACGTAACTTTAGAAATGAGTTGGGTTTTTAAGTTTAAAGGGAAAAGAAAAATGCACATAACCACTGAACTTTAGCTGATAAAACTGATTTCTACTGAGGTAGAATGTTAACAATTCTGATATTTCGTCCCGTGCTTATATGTAACCTCCCACTCTAACAAAGAGTGAGAAATCTGGATACTGACATCTGTCATTCATTTATTTAATTGTTCAATTCCAGTATATATGAATAACTTTCATCTGTTAGCCCAGTCAGAGATTGTCTGAGCTCTGCAGAGAGCTTCCTGCACACTCAGCTCTCAGAGACTGCTTCCCATGAAACCAAACCTGTAATAAACTTTTACCATTGAAATGATAAACCTTATTAATCTGAAATGTTTTTCTCTTCAAATGTGTCAGTTTCTTCCTTTTATTATTATTATTTTTTAACATTTTTATTGGAGTATAACTCTTTTACAATGGTGTGTTAGTTTCTGCTTTACAACAAAGTGAATCAGTTATACATATACATATGTTCCCATAACTCTTCCCTCTTGCATCTCCCTCCCTCCCGCCCTCCCTATCCCACCCCTCTAGGTGGTCACAAAGCACCGAGATGATCTCCCTGTGCTATGTGGCTGATTCCCACTAGCTATCTACTTTACATTTGGTAGTGTATATATGTCCATGCCACTCTCTCACTTCGTCACAGCTTACCCTTCCCCCTCCCCATATCCTCAAGGCAATGTTCTACTAGGTCTCTGTTTTATTCCTGTCCTAGCCCTAGTCTCTTCATGACATTTTTTTTTCCCTAGATTCAATATATATGTGTTAGCATACGGTATTTGTTTTTCTTCTTCTGACTTACTTCACTCTGTATGACAGACTCCAGGTCTATCCACCTCATTACAAACAACTCAATTTCATTACTTTTTATGGCAGAGTAATATTCCACTGTATATATGTGCCAAGTCTTCTTTATCCATTCATCTGTTGATGGACACTTAGGTTGCTTCCATGTCCTGGCTATTGTAAATAGAGCTGCAATGAACATTTTGGTACATGACTCTTTTTGAATTATGGTTTTCTCAGGGTATATGCCCAGTAGTGGGATTCCGGGGTCATATGGTAGTTCTATTTGTAGTTTTTTAAGGAACCTCCATACTGTTCTCCATAGTGGCTGTATCAATTTACATTCCCACCAGCAGTGCAAGAGTGTTCCCATTTCTCCACACCCTCTCCAGCACTTATGGTTTCTAGAGTTTTTGATGATGGCCATTCTGACAGGTGTGAGGTAATATCTCATTGTAGTTTTGATTTGCATTTCTCTAATGATTAATGATGTTGAGCATTCTTTCATGTGTTTGTTGGCAATCTGTATATCTTCTTTGGAGAAATGTCTATTTAGGTCTTCTGCCCATTTTTGGATTGGGTTGTTTGATTTTTTCTTATTGAGCTGCTTGTAAATCTTGGAGATTAATCCTTTGTCAGTTGCTTCATTTGCAACTATTTTCTCCCATTCTGAGGGTTGTCTTTTGGTCTTGCTGCCCATTTTTGGATTGGGTTTTTTGGTTTTTTGATATTGAGCTGCATGAGCTGCTTGTAAATTTTGGAGATTAATCCTTTGTCAGTTGCTTCGTTTGCAAATATTTTCTCCCATTCTGAGGGTTGTCTTTTAGTCTTGTTTATGATATCCTTTGCTGTGCAAAAGCTTTTAGGTTTCATTAAGTCCCATTTGTTTATTTTTGTTTTTATTTCCATTTCTCTAGGAGGTGGGTCAAAAAGGATCTTGCTGTGATTTATGTCATAGAGTGTTCTGCCTATGTTTTCCTCTAAGAGTTTGATAGTGTCTGGCCTTACATGTAGGTCTTTAACCCATTGTGAATTTATTTTTGTGTATGGTGTTAGG
>NC_041234.1:71114317-71115920 GCF_002837175.3 Physeter macrocephalus | reverse complement strand
AGATTGCTTTGGCTATTCGGGGTCTTTTGTGTTTCCATACAAATTGTGAAATTTTTTGTTCTAGTTCTGTAAAAAATGCCTGTGGTAGTTTGATAGGGATTGCATTGAATCTGTAGATTGCTTTGGGTAGTACAGTCATTTTCGCAATATTGATTCTTCCAATCCAAAAACATGGTATATTTCTCCATCAATTTGTATCATCTTTAATTTCTTTCATCAGTGTATTATAATTTTCTGCATACAGGTCTTTTGTCTCATCCTTCCATTCCTGGGATAAACCCCACTTGATCATGGTGTATGATCCTTTTAATGTGCTGTTGGATTCTGTTTGCTAGTATTTTGTTGAGGATTTTTGCATCTATGTTCATCAGTGATATTGGCCTGTAGTTTTCTTTCTTTGTGATGTCTTTGTCTGGTTTTGGTATCAGGGTGATGGTGGCCTCATAGAATGAGTTTGGGAGTCTTCCTCCCTCTGCTATCTTTTGGAAGAGTTTAAGAAGGATAGGTGTTAGCTGTTCTCTAAATGTTTGATAGACTTCACCTGTGAAGCCATCTGGTCCTGGGCTTCTGTTTCTTGGAAGATTTTTAATCACAGTTTCAATTTCAGTGCTTGTGATTGGTCTGTTCATATTTTCTATATCTTCCTGGTTCCGTCTTGGCACGTTGTGCATTTCTAATAATTTCTCCATTTCTTCCAGGTTGTCCATTTTATCGGCATACAGTTGCTTGTAGTAATCTCTAATAATCTTTTGTATTTCTGCAGTGTCAGTTGTTACGTCTCCTTTTTCATTCCTAATTCTATTGATTTGAGTCTTCTCCCTTTTTTTCTCAATGAGTCTGGCTAATGGTTTACCAATTTTATTTATGTTCTCACAGAACCAGCTTTTAGTTTTGTTGATCTTTGCTATCATTTCCTTCATTTCTTTTCCATTTATTTCTTATCTGATCTTTATGATTTCTTTCCTTCTGCTATCTTTGGGGGTTTTTTGTTCTTTCTCTAATTGCTTTAGGTGCAAAGTTAGGTTGTTTATTCGAGATGTTTCCTGTTTCTTAAGGTAGGATTGTATTGCTATAAACTTCCCTCTTAGAACTGCTTTTGCTGCATCCCATAGGTTTTGGATCATTGTGTCTCCATTTTCCTTTGATTCTAAGTATTTTTTGATTTTATCTTTGATTTCTCCAGTGATCACTTCGTTATTAAGTAGTGTATTGTTTACCCTCCATGTGTTTGTATTTTTTACAGATCTTTTCCTGTAATAGATATCTAGTCTCATAGCATTGTGTTCAGAAAAGATACTTGGTACGATTTCAATTTTCTTAAATTTACCAAGGCTAGATTTGTGACCCAAGATATGATCTATCCTGGAGAATGTTCCAGGAGCACTTGAGAAAAAGGTGTATTCTGTTGTTTTTCGATAGAATGTCCTATAAATATCAATTAAGTCCATCTTGTGTAATGTATCATTTAAAGCTTGTGTTTCCTTATTTATTTTCATTTTGGATGATCTGTTCATTGGTGAAAGTGTGGTGTTAAATCCCCTAATATGATTGTGTTACTGTTGATTTCCCCTTTTATGGCTGTTAGCATTTGCCTTATGTATTG
>NC_041234.1:71112846-71114302 GCF_002837175.3 Physeter macrocephalus | reverse complement strand
CAGACAGTCTGTGTCTTTTGGTGGGAGCATTTAATCCATTTACTTTTAAGGTAATTATCGATATGTATGTTCCTATTCCCATTTTCTAAATTGTTTTGGGTTTGTTATTGTAGGTCTTTTCCTTCTCTTGTGTTTCTTGCCTAGACAAGTTCCTCTAGCATTTGCTGTAAAGCTGGTTTGGTGGTGCTGAAGTCTCTCAGCTTTTGCTTGTCTGTAAAGGTTTTAATTTCTCCAAAATCTGAATGACATCCTTTCTGTTTAGAGTAATCGTGGTTGTAGGTTTCTTTCCTTCATCACTTTAAACATGTCCTGCCACTCCCTTCTGGCTTGCAGAGTTTCTGCTGAAAGATCAGCTGTTAACCTTATGGGGATTCCCTTCTGTGTTATTTGTTGTTTTTCCCTTGCTGCTTTTAATATGTTTTCTTTGTATTTAATTTTTGATAGTTTGATTAATATGTGTCTTGGCATGTTTCTCCTTGATATATCCTGTATGGGACTCTCTGTGCTTCCTGGACTTGATTGACTAATTCCTTTCCTTTATTAGGGAAGTTTTCAACTATAATCTCTTCAAATATTTTCTCAGTCCCTTTCTTTTTCTCTTCTTCTTCTGGGACCCCTATAATAATGTTGGTGCGTTTAATGTTGTCCCAGAGGTCTCTGGAACCATCCTCAACATAATAAAGGCCATATATGACAAACCCACAGCCAACATCATCCTCAATGGTGAAAAACTGAAACCACTTCCATTAAGATCAGGAACAAGACAAGGTTGCCCACTCTCATCATTATTCTGAATTCTTTTTCAGGTAGACTGCCTATTTCCTCTTCATTTGTTAGGTCTGGTGGGTTTTTACCTTGCTCCTTCATCTGCTGTCTGTTTTTCTGTCTTTTCATTTTGCTACTGTGTTTGGGGGTCTCCTTTTTGCAGCCTGCAGGTTCGTAGTTCCCGTTGTTTTTTGTGACTGTCCCTAGTGGCTAAGGTTGGTTCAGTGGGTTGAGTAGATTTCCTGGTTGGGGGAACACTTGCCTATGTTCTGGTGGATGAGGCTGGATCTTGTCTTTCTGTTGGGCAGGTCCACGTCTGGTGGTGTGTTTGGGGCTGTCGGTAGCCTTATTATGATTTTAGGCAGCCTCTCTGCTAATGGATGGGGCTGTAGTCCTGTCTTGCTATTTGTTGGGCATAGGGTTCCAGCACTGTACTTTGCTGGTCGTTGAGTGAAGCTGGGTCTTGGTGTTGAGATGGAGATCTCTGGGAGATTCTCACCGTTTGATACTGCTTGGAGCTGGGAGGTCTCTTGTGGACTTGTGTCCTGAAGTTGGTTCTCCCACCTCAGAGACACAGCCCTGACACCTGGCTGGAGCACTAAGAGCCTTTAATTCACATGGCTCAGAATAAAAGGAAGAAAAAATAGACAGGAAAGAGAGAAATGAAGGAAGGAAGAAAGGAAGGAAGGAA
>NC_041234.1:71088714-71112821 GCF_002837175.3 Physeter macrocephalus | reverse complement strand
AAGGAAGGGAGGAAGAAAGGAAGGGAGGAAGAAAGGAGGGAAGAAAGGAAGGAAGAAAGGAAGAAAGAAAGAAAGAAGATAAAATAAAGTAGGATAAAATAAAGTTATTAAAATAAAAAATAATTATTAAGAAGAAAAATTTTATTAAAAAAAAACAAAACAAAAAAAACAGGTCGGTCATAACCCTAGGATAAATGGTGAAAACAAAGCTATACAGACAAAATCTCACACAGCAGCACACAAATACACACTCAGAAAAAAAAAAGAGGGGAAAATAGTAATATATCTTGCTCCCAAAGTCCACCTCCTCAACTTGGGATGATTTGCTGTCTATTCAGGTATTCCACAGATGTAGGGCACTTCAAGTTGATTGTGGAGCTTTAATCCGCGGTTTCTGAGGCTGCTGGGAGAGACCTCCCCCTCTCCTCTTTGTTCTCACAGCTCCTGGGGTTCAGCTTTGGACTTGGCCCCGCCTGTGCGCGTAGGTCGTCCCGGGGCATCTGCTCTTCGCTCAGACAGGACGGGGTTAAAGGAGCAGCTGATTCAGGGGCTCTGGCTCAGGCCGGGGGGAGGGAGGGGCACGGATGCGGGGCGAACCTGCGGCGGCAGAGACCGGCGTGACGTTGCACCAGCCCGAGGCGCGCCGCGCGTTCTCCCAGGGAATCTGTCCCTAGATCCCGGGACCCCAGCAGTGGCGAGCTGCACAGGCTCCCGGGAAGGGAGGTGTGGAGAGTGACCTGTGCTCACACACAGGCCTCTTGGTGGCGGCAGCAGCAGCCCTAGCGTCCCACGCCCATCTCTGGTGTCCGCGCCGACAGCCGCGGCTCGCGCCCGTTTCTGGAGCTCCTTTAAGCGGCGTGCTTAAACCCCTCTCCTCACACACCAGGAAGCAAAGAGGGAAGAAAAGGACTCTTGCCTCTTTGGCAGCTCCAGACTTCTCCCGGACTCCCTCCCGGGTAGCCGTGGTGCACTAACCCCTTCAGGCTGTTTTCACGCTGCCAACTCCAGACCTCTCCCTGGGATCTGACAGAAGCCGAAGCCCGAGCCTCAGCTCCCAGTCCCAGCCCTTCCCGGCGGGTGAGCAGACAAGCCTCTTGGGCTGGTGAGTGCTGGGCGGCACGGATCCTCTGTGGGAATCTCTCCGCTTTGCCCTCTGCACCCCTGTTACTGCGCTCTCCTCTGTGGCTCTGAAGCTTCCCCCCTCTGCCACCCTCAGTCTCCGCCCGTGAAGGGACTTCTAGTGTGTGGGAACATTTCCTCCTTCACAGCTCCCTCCCACTGGTGCAGGTCCCATCCCTATTCTTTTGTCTCTGTTTATTCTTTTTTCTTTTGCCCTACCCAGGTACGTGGGGTGTTTCTTGCCTTTTGGGAGGTCTGAGGTCTTCTGCCTGCGTTCAGTGGGTGTTCTATAGGAGCAGTTCCACGTGTAGATGTATTTCTGATGTATCTGTGAGGAGGAAGGTGATCTCCGCGTCTTACTCTTCCGCCATCTTCTCTCTTCCCTTGCCTTTTATTATTTAAAAATGATTTTTATTATTTCTGAACCAGTCTTAAGCAGTGACAAGATTATTCCATTAAACTCTGAGGTGTGGGCTATATACCTTTGCTGTTACCACATTGTTGAGTTGGACTTCTGCTTAAGTTCATCAAAAGTGATGTACATACAGATTATTGTGCATGTCTATGTTCATACAGTTAGAGATAAAAATTAAATGACACTTTTTAAAGCATGGTAGAAAGAAGACTTTTTGTTCAGGGAGGGGAGGACAATTACGATAAGTATAAGGATCACTGTGATGGCATTTTGCAGTGGAGGAGAGAGATTGGGCTCAACTCTGAATACAGCATGGGCAAGTGAGTATCAATAGCCAGAGAGCAGGGTGGGGTCAGTGGGTGAAAAATTACTAAGAAGTACATCAGGGGTAAGGGGGGAATCTGGCTAAACCGACTTAAAGGATTGTTGCTGAAGGCAGGCCAAGGTGATCACACATCACCAGGAGGATAGTGAAGGGTGAGGAACTCAACTGATATCAAGGGTGATCAGATATGGAGGATAGGATATTATGGCTAAACTCAGACAGAATTCTTGATAAAATTGGACAATGCAGAGAAGAACACATAAGCCCAAAAGTCAGGCTTAATTGAAAAAGAGCCCAAGGGACCCTGAGAAGAATTTGAACAATGACATAATCTTTGTCACTATCCAGCTGTAGAGATGGTAGTACAACCTCTTAGGAGGTATAATGGTGGTTATATATAATGGTTTAACTCAGTGAAGATGCCAACTAAAACTGTTTTGTGTAGCAGCCTTCAGATCAAATCACATGTATTTCTTCTATGGGGATATCCTCCTGTTTGTATTTTAAAATATATCAATATCATGTGCTTCTCACATTGGATCACATCAGCTGAGGGTTTAGGAAATTATCTGGTTAATCAACTACAAAGTAGAGCGCAATTTTGAAATCAGGAATTCTATCTGTTCCCTCAAACATAACCTGGTTATGTTAAGGTATCTCAAGAATACCTTTTCTTTTCTTATTTGGAAAAAGTTTAATCACTAGTTCTGTTATACATGAAAGAGACAGGTATCAGACAAATTGAACACAAAATAATGAAATTAGTTGAAAAATTTCCTAATTATATATTTTTCACTGAGTTTCTGCAATAGGAAGTCATCATCCAACTTTTATTTTTGAAAGTTAAGATTAGATATTGAATTAATCTAAAAACTTGCAAAATCAAATGTTAAAATATATATATATATATTTTTTTGCAGTATGCGGTCCTCTCACTGTTGTGGCCTGTCCCGTTGCCGAGCATAGGCTCCAGACGTGCAGGCTCAGCGGCCATAGCTCACGGGCCTAGCCGCTCCGCGGCATGTGGGATCTTCCCGGACCAGGGCACGAACCCATGTCCCCTGCATCGGCAGGCGGACTCTCAACCACTGCGCCACCAGTGAAGCCCTAAACTATAATTTTTGAGCATTTACCTTTTGTCAGTAATTTGCTGAATGGTACTTTTACAATATCTCATTTATTTCCAGAGCAATATGAGAAGTATTTAGCAATATTTAGACTTTACAGATGAGAAAACTGGAGCTTTACCTATTGTTCTTAGACTTAAAGAATGGGTATAATTTTTGCAAGCAGATATGCATGGAAAGAGCATTCCAGGCAGAACAAATAGTAGTGCAATGGCAAGGAGTCACAAGTAGGCATTTCTTTTTAGGGAAACTGCATGTAGTTTAGTGTGAGTAGAATATAAGTGATGAAAGAGAAGAAAATGAGGTTGGTTATGCAGGCAGAGACCAGAGGGTTATGCATACTATGCTAGGGTGATTTTATCTTTATTTAATTGGAAGTCTTGAAAGAAATTGAACCAAGAGGGTTACAACCTCAAGTTTATCTCTTAGATAAAAATAGCCTCAGATTTCAATTGTCTGCTGGCAGAATCTAAAGACACAGCAGCAGAAATGGGCACAAGCACACATTTTGGTGGTAAAGCTACATAACTCTTTAGGTAGAAGGAAATTGGAAGTGGGGGCCACTGATGTATTTTTGATTGCCTGCATATATCATATAAATTGTGAATACCATATTAGTGGAATAGTTTTTCCTTTGAACATGGACTTATTATATATTTTATTTCATTGTGGGTTGCTCGCTATGAAGATACCTAAAGCCCAGGAGTTGTGGCTTTGCCTAAGCCTTTACTTTAGCCAGGACCAAAACAAAATAAGCTGGTAGGGATTTCGAACACCTGACATTTGACTAGTTTAATCTGAATTAACTGTTAATCAGTAAATCTCTGGTCTGATCATTCTGTAGTTCAGTTATTGTGGTTGACTTAACTACTAACTGGTATTGGATGACTTGAAATCTTTGCTCCCAGAAATACAAATGATATCAGTACTATCACCACTTTTATATAAAGTGTCACTAATAGTGTACATCCAATTCTAGTGTGATAATCCCTTCACTAATGCCAAAATTAATTTAAATTACAAGAGACTTGAATTTTTCTCAAGAGCCAAAAACTATCTCAAACTCAGCACAAAATTTAATCCATATCAATTTTGCTCGAGACACATGAAACTTTAGAAAATGCAGTCTAGTTTTTGACTAGTCAAATATAAGATAGCAAACATATTCAGGAGATATAGTATTAAAAGACAAACTGGAGCATATTAAAATTTTTAAGAGTTTATTTGAGCAAAATTTGATTTGAACCAGGCAACGACAAACCGGAAGTGGTTAGGAGAACTCACAAAACAGGAGCTCAGGAAGAGACTTTTATAGAAAAAAGGCAGAAGTAAAGTAAGAAAATTATTGATTGGCTATAGCATAAAGCCTACTTGGCTGTTTGTGATTGGTTGTCCTTAAGTTTCAATGTTTTAACCTTTCTTGCTGTCACATTTTGTAAGAGATAACACAAACTTATGACTAGCGCACCAGAAAGAATAAAGTTGTATGTCTGCATTATATTTGATATTAATAATTCTGAAGATATGCCTATTTTAATTAGACAACAGACAAGCTAGCTTTTATGTAGCAAAGATTATCCTAGATCATGTGAACTTGAAAAAACATTTGGGTTAGTTTCTATATTTCTGAGAGTATACTTAATTTATATAAGGGCTTATTTTTCTTTAAACCAATTAAATAAAGCTCTTCACAAATTAATTTTGGCATACCATCCGAAGGTAAAAAATGTCACACATCTATAACATACAGAAACATGCATACAAATGCAAACAGAGATCTTACAGCTTTCATTTTTAAATTTTAGCCATGAGACATGTACATCAATGCAAATCTCACTAGTTTGTAAAAGAACAGTTAGGTTCAAATCACGTTTCTGGTAGATGGAATAAGTTAAGTTTACTTGCTCAGATGCCAAACTTTTTACTAATATTTGTGGAAAAGAGTGTTGAGTTTTTACTTGACTAATTTCCAAATAGCTTCTTATTTTCTAAGAATTCCCTCTCTGAAGTTTTCATTTTAAGATTTGGCTCTGAGTTCTAAAAGAAGACCAGGTCAGATACATACCTCTCAAAAGCACAGAGTAAGAATGTAAGTTTCTCCAAAAAGTGCTTTTTTTCCTAAATCCAGATATTTTACAATATCTGTGAGCTTTTTGAGATGAATAAAGGAAGTTTGGAGATTGATTAAAAATGATAGGTGGACGTTGAATTGTCTCTAGAGCTGCATTTCTTTTCTTGCAAATACTTGATTTGTAAGACAAGTACAGTTGTTTTTAATTCCTCATAGAATTGGGTTGCAACCTGAATGATATCATGAGGATGACCCACCCATTTACTTATATTACCTTCAATTTACTTCTTTATGAGAGGGAGAAGATGTTCAACTACACTGAAAAACAAAAGATTCTTAAGTTCTAGATTTGGATCTGTGTGACTTTGGAATGTTTTAGCAAATCCTTCCACAACAGCTTCAGAATGTTTTTCTTTCCCTCTCGGTACATAGTTTCATTTTAGTTTAAGAGAGAAGACCTTAAAAAAAATTCCTCTCAGACTCTTTTTTTTGTTTGTTTTCCAGACTCTTAATATCAGCTTCCAATTGGGCCAATTTCTGACTTAAAAAAATCCCTTCAAGTGTCTTGCCAAGTTTCAGCTGGGACAATGAGTAAATGTTCCTGGCAATATTTAACAACCAAAAGAAGTGTACCAAAAGGATACTACCCTCCCAGAATCCAGGGCTACTCTCAAAAATAACCAAAAGAATGAAAGAGAGCTGGCAATAATTGGTAGTGAGGCAGGAGATAGATGGGCCCCAGGCTGAGCAGTTGGAGTTTGTCCTCTGTGGATAGATACTCCAACATGAAGATAATAGCAGGAGCTAGGAGGAGCTGAGCCCTGCCCAGATAAAAGATAAAGAAACCACATAGAATGTAAATTGATACAGCCACTATGGAGAACAGTATGGATGTTCCTTAAAAATCTAAAAATATAATTACCATATGACCCAGCAATCCCACTACTGGACATACTGGGCATATACCCAGAGAAAACCATAATTCAAAAGACACATGCACCCCAATGTTCACTGCAGTACTATTTAGCCAGGTCATGGAAGCAACCTAAATGTTCATTGAAGCAACCTAAATGTCCATTGACAGATGATTGGATAAAGAAGATGTGGTACATATATACAATGGAATATTACTCAGCCATAAAAAGCAACAAAATTGGGTCATTTGTAGAGACATGGATGGACTTAGAGACTGTTATACAGAGTGAAGTAAGTCAGAAAGGAAAAACAAATATTGTATATTAACGTATATATGTGGAATCTAGAAAAATGGTACAGAAGAACCAACTTGCAAGGCAAAAATAGAGACACAGATATAGAGAACAAACGTATGGACACCAAGGGGGTAAAGTGGGGGTGGTGGTGGTGGGATGAATTGGGAGATTGGGATTAACATATAGACATTAATATGTATAAAATAGATAACTAATAAGAACCTGCTGTATAGTACAGGGAACTCCACTTCACTATACAGTAGAAACTAACATAACATTGTAAAACAACTATACCTCAACAACAACAACAACAACAAAGAGACCACGTATTTCTCATTCTCGAGGTCAAGGAGACCTTCCTGACTACACATGCGCAGAAAGACTCCTCAAGGGCCAAAAAGGGAGGGTGCGCTACCCCATAGTAAGTGATGTCAACCTACCCTTATGTCTCTGCACTAGAATCCATCTTGGCTAAGAGATGCACACGCACACAGGGGAGGGCCCTGAGATTAACCAAATATGGACTCAGAGCCAGGCAAAGCAAGATAATTGGCAGAGGAAACCCAGAAGAAATGCCCCATACCATTGATTCAAACTACCACGAGGGCGCGACTCTCTCTCTGAGCCTGCCCTGTGTGCCTATTCACACGTACTCTTTTTTCTCCTAATAAACACTTTACTTGTTTCACTGCTTTCCATCTCTTTGTGGAAATTCATTTCTACAAAGACGACGGGCCAGGGCCTTGTCACAGGCTACTAGCTCTCATGGTCTAGTGGCTAAGATTCAGTGCTCTCACTGCTGTGACCTGACTTCAGTCTCTGGCTGGGGAATCAAAATCCTGCTTCAAGCCACTGCAGGCCAACACCACCTGAGATCAGCAGGACCCTAGCTGCAAATGGAGTGCAACCCATATTTCTCTCTAGCCATATTTCGGGGGCTCCCAACCTGACAGTTGCCAAGACAAATTCTTAGAGCACAAAATGAGATAGACAAGAAGGCAATAGCTGTCTCTGGGAGAGAAAGGATCAATAACCAATGGATACCCAAAAGCAAACTCAGGAGTCACAATCAAAGTTCTAATTCTTACAAATTTTTTTTCCCTGCCAATCTGAATTTGGAAAGGAAGGGACAAAATGAAACTTTACCTTCCTCTCTAGACTGTGCACCACAGATAGAGATCAAGGATAGCTGACTCTGATAAGAATTCTCACTCTTGGCTGGCTTCTGCCAGTTTTCTCAGTATACCATCTGCAGGCTCTGGAGAAAGTGGGGCATCCCAGCAGGTCTCATCTTGATCATCAGAAACTGTAGAGGAGAAAAAATAATTTTTCCTCTACCCTTTACATGGGTGAGTGGTTGGCTGAGACTCCTTTTTCTCTAGGGCACCTTGTAAGTGGATAAGGTCATCTAGGTGAAAAGTTCTCCACTGCAGCTACTGTAATTCAAGATTTCCTTTTGTAAGGTTAAGCTATTTGTTCAGCCTTAAAACAAAGTTTTATTCATTTGAAGATTCACACTGAACCTGGTCCAGTTTGAGACAGACCCAGTCCAACCCTGGACACAGCGCAGTTTCTAAGTGGAATCCAGTCCAACTCCGGCTGGTATCTGGAGCCAGTCCAGAAGAAGAAATGCTCAAATAAAGCCCATAACACAAAAGCTGCAGAACTAGCATCCTAGAGGGACTTACCAGTGACCTCCAGAGTCAGCAAGAAAGCAGTGAGATCAAGGGGCTCAGTGGGTTACCTTTGCCTGATTGCTTGTTGCTCCTTGGGATCACAGGGGGTCTCCTTCAGTTCTCTCTTCTGACACCAAGACTGTTGAAAGATAAACTGAGGCATATTAAAAACTTTAAGAGCTTAGTTGAGCAAAAATCTATTTGAGTTGGGCAGCACCAAACCGGAATTGATTAGGAGTGTCCCTGGACAGGAACTCAGGGAAAGACTTTTACAGAGAAAAGGTGGAAGCAAGGTAAGGAAATTATTGTTTGGCTATAGTCTAAAGCCTAATTGGTTGTCCCTAAGTTTCAATTTTTAACCTTTAATTGTTTACAGGCTTAGATTTTGGTTTGCTTACATAGGCTGCCACAGCATCAGGACCACAGTCTAATGGCCTCCTTGTTTAATTAATCATATATATTTATGATGTTTAAGTATATATGCTAAACATGGTTTTATAGTAAAGTTATAAGGGTTTTCATTTCTACTAGTAATACCATTTTTTGCAATAGATTTCTGAAAACTTGGAAATGAAAAAGAAAGTTGAGATGACTCAAAGTAGCCTTTAGATGGAGCTGTTTCTCCTTAGAAATCACTACACAGGCACATATTTTATTTGGCAGATCAGAAAAATAAGAATAGCTTAAATAATGCCATAGCCCAATAATGGATTTTTTTAAAACATTTAGCATGGCTAAAAGAGAATATAATAAAAACTCACTTTAAACCTGCTCAAGTTCTCATTAAACTCTAAAGAAACTTAATTTAAATTGAAACCAACTCACAGTGCTGTTTGGTACACACTCAAGTCAGTTTCAGTGCTGATATAATTCTGAAGGTTTTATAAACAATAGAAAGTGTTATTATAAAGTTATTTGTTTAAATTTCTTAGTTTAAAAGAAAACTCAAGGGAAAAATGCCATAATTTTAATGAGACAAAAACACACCCCTGAGTAATCATATTTCAAAGGCAGAAGCGTACATTTGTGGCATAGCATGATCTCTGGCAAACTGATTATTAGATAAAGCAGACAAAACTTGTAACTAAATTAGGAAGAAAAACATTAGAAAAAATGTAGGCAAATTATGAGCAGTTATCTAAACATTCAAGGCTGATTTTCTATTAATCATCTTGAGACTTCTTAAGAAGATTGGCATTCTGGAACAGGTTACATTAGGAACAATACTGTGAATATTTCCTTAGTTTATTCCCCACCGTACAGTGGACAAAGAAGGACCTTAACTGCAGTTTTGTGCTTGGAAGTTTTTTTCGGAGAATAAGTGTTTTCAACCAAAGCATGATAAAAATTCCTAAAAATATTCAATCTTTTTCTTCCCTCCAAAATATAAAATGGACATGTATGCATGTGTATATACACACATGCACACACAGGAAGGTAAGGAGAAAGCTACTGAATATTTTTGAGCAATATGATTTGATTGTTGTTTTAGAAGCATACGTTGGTGGCACTGTATAGATTTATTGGACTGAGGAAATCCTATAAACAGCAAGATTACTTAAGATACTCTTCTGTAGTCTTAAGTGAGTGGTCGTGAATGTCTGATTTAGTGAATAGAGAGTGTAAATGAGAAAAAAAGGAGATCAGAGGCATTATTGAGGTAAGAATTGTTATGAATATACTGAGCTAGTAGGTGATCATCTGCCAAGTAGAATTCGTACTGACAAAAATAAGTAATTTATTATTGTTTGAGGTGAGTAATACATCAAAGAAAGAACACATTGCAGAAAATAAATTTTGAGGAAAATATTTTACGTTAATAATGTAAAGGGCTGAAAACAAACAAGTATAAATAGTGTTATATTGTGCTGCTTATTATAGGCTTCTATCACAATTGAATAAAGCTAGAACCAAATAAACTGGTTCTGAGGCACTCACAGTTCAAGCCAAAACCAGAAGCATTTGAATTTAACTAAGAAAAGATTTCTTATTCTAAGAAGCCTCAGCATTTTAACTAAAAGGAAATTAACAAGCTTCAGGTAACCATTCTACCATTTCCATGCTTATCATATCTCTTTAGTTATGTATCTCTTCATATATGCACACATGTATGAGGGTAAAATCACCTGATTCTAATGGATTTTGAACTTTATATAATAATAATTTCTCATTTTAAATGTTCTCATATTTACTTTTTCTTTCTAAATCTGCTTTTAAAATAAGAATCCATCATTGCTGACTCATTCAGCCCAGAATGAAGTTATTTATTATTAACATCTTGATTAAAATATATTTATATGGTGATAATCATATATTATTAAACACTACATAATAAGATCTGCTTTATTTTAAAAAATACAAAGCGATTTTTCTGTTGAATTTATATTTTAAAATATATACATTTTATGAACTGAAAATTTTGTCATACAAATTTTAGTCTACAGTCATATGATATTATATTATCGTGGTAATGGGTAAAATAAAAATCAGTGATCTGTATATTATATCTACATCTTGCTAGCTGTGACAATTTAGGGTAATGTTGTGAGAGTATTAAGATGTGATGGCAGTCATGTGAAAAACTGTGCTCAAATCATCCTGCTTCTCTGAGAGATCTCTGAATATATATGTTAAAATGTGGCATAGGGCCAATGAGAAATAAGGTACATTGTCATTCTTACCTAGGGCAGTCCACAGTATCACCCATCACCCAACCCAAAGCAGTTTAGGCTTAAGATTGCAGTAGGAATTCTATTCTGTTTACTCTAAGTGTAAATCAAAAGCTTGGACTCTTGCTATCTTCTGGTGAGCCATATTATACAGGAGCACAAAATAATGGTGAGCACACTTAAGCGGGCAGAGAGAGAGAGAGGGAAAGAGTGAGAGAGAGAGGGAAAGAGTGTGAGAGAGAGAGAGAGAGAGAGAGAGAGAGAGACTAGGAGCACAAAATAATGGTGAGCACACTTAAGCGGGCAGAGAGAGAGAGAGGGAAAGAGTGAGAGAGAGAGGGAAAGAGTGTGAGAGAGAGAGAGAGAGAGAGAGAGAGAGAGAGAGAGACTGATTGATTATAGATCCTCTTGACAGAAAGCCCTGCCTGGGTTTGTTTCAGTACAATGCCTCTGCCCATTTGTAAGCACATTCTAATAATGATGCAATCAAATGTGTATCCTTTTGTTCTTATGGAGAAGCAGACACTTTTGTTTTCCTCTCAATAAACATCTGCAAAAATATAATCAGAGCATCTGGGTTTTTGACTGAATATTAGCAACTGTCATCCAAATGTTTTGGTATCTTAAAAAGAAAGGCACAAAGGCTAAAGCAGCCTGAGCAGCGTTAGAATAAGGCATGTTTGAGGGATGGAAGATGAGAAGGGACCAGTTATAATAGAGCCTGTTATTTGGGAAAAGAAATGCTAAACAATTACTGACTACTAAAAATAATTCAATTTAAAGTATAAATAAATTTCAAAGAAATACAGTTTATACATGTCAAGAAAGCCCAACCAAATTTCATTAGTCAGTAATTTAAACTAAAACAAAATTAATGCTCTGTGAGGAAAGTCCAAAAATTTCATAGTTAGCATACTGATATTCATTTCTAAAAGCTATTTGGGTTTGTTATTTTTATTTTAGTAAAACTGCTTCTTTTCTTTCATTTTGGTTAAAAGAAATAAAAATTATAAGTGATGGGAGCATGTACCCACTTCAGTTTTCCTAGGTGGTAGATTATTCAGCACTTTTAATATTCATGATGGCAATAAAACATGATTCTTCCTTTCTATGAGAATTAAATAGATTTGTCACTGTTACAGAAAATACTTTCTTTTCATTTCAATGAAAAAAGCACCTGCCATTTGATGCTGAGATCTAAGATGAAAAACTGAAAGATGCACATATATATAAATTATCCAAATTTCTTTCACACACTCTCTAGCCCTAACTTTTCATGAACTTAATCTACAAAAATATAGGTTTTACCGCTACTTAAAGACCTTTTCCTTTTATTTTTCTGCTACATGAAACAAAAGTACTGTTTTTTAAAAAGTAACTGGTAACTTTCTAACTTTTTATGTGACTTAATCTATGTATTTAAAATTGATAATTATTCAATCAGATGCAAGTTATAACACAAACACACACATACACATAATACTCAATATTTTGGATCAAGTGAGGCAATGATTAATAATATGAGATTGCCTAAGTAAATTGTGATACATTTATGTAAAGAAATACTTAGCTACTAAGAAAGCTGCTAGGAAAGTATAATTCTTCTCATAAAAAACATTAAGTAATTAAAAATATATAGGCCATTATAAGAAAAAGTTTAGGGCTTCCCTGGTGGCGCAGTGGTTGAGAGTCTGCCTGCCGATGCAGGGGACACAGGTTCGTGCCCCGGTCCGGGAAGATCCCACATGCCGCAGAGCGGCTAGGCCTGTGAGACATGGCTGCTGAGCCTGCGCGTCCGGAGCCTGTGCTCCGCAGAGGGAGAGGCCACAACAGTGAGAGGCCCGTGTACCGCAAAAAAAAAAAAAAAAAAAAAAAAAAGAAAAAGTATATAAGTACATGCATGAAAAATAGTCTGAAATGATATGTATTCAAATTTTAATGGTGAATTTCTTTGTGTCATGAAATTTGTGTATTTTTTGGTATTTTCTTCCTTATAAATATGTGCATTTTCTAATTTTTCGTACTGAATATGTATTAATTCTGTAATTTTGAAAAACATGTTTGGTTGAATAAAATTTTTTTTAAAAATGAACATATTGATTCATTCTGAGAGTAGCATAATTGTGCCATTTACCAATTAAACTTGCAATGTCTAATTGCATCAGATCATTGGGTTAGTTAGAAGATGATGTGGTAAGCTGCAAATAAACTCTATGTAGGCAACGTTAGCCTTGCTAATAGGGAGCTGCTAATGAAATATTATTTCAGGAACTAAAATTTGCATACACACACACATTTAAACAAAAAAAATCTTTCCACCCACCTTTTGCGGTCTGCCATCTAAACAGAAAGAGTTTAATTGGAAATGCCCCTAAAATGCAAATAGCTTTTTCTGATACAGACGGAAGGGCACCAACTGCCTGAAGTGCAATGGTAGCCCCTGCAAAAGGGGCAAAGGAGGCCAAAATAGCAGACAAACAAAATACTACCACAACTACTACTATTACTAGTACTAATACTTCTACAACTACTACTATTACTACAACTTCTAGTTACTACAACTTCTAGTTACTACAACTAATGCTCATAATAACAATGGCTGTAAGCTGTCCTGTGTTTTCCATGTGCAAAGCACTTCAAAAAATTATATAATTCAATTTTAATAATTCTATAAGTTGTAAATGTTATTATTCCCATTTCACAATGGGGAACTCAGAAAGGGTCAATGAATTGCTCTAGGTAACAGCTAATTCACAGTATAGCTTACACTTGAACCCAGGTTCAACTTAAAACTGAAATCATAGCTCTTTCTATTTTGCAACATTGCCTCTTATAGAACTGTTCATTATTCCCAATGCCAAAACTACATATGATTTTCATAAAAATTTCCCTCGGCAATAGATTTTTACATCCCCATGGAGTCTGATAGAGAACTTCTTTGGATATATTAATATATCATCAGTGTCTACCTGGTCCTGTCATCATTTTTTTGCTTCTGAACTATTCTGTTATTTGTAAATAAATACTTATTCATTTATAGTAAACAATTTTGAGTGATTACACTTCATGTTATCTATACTCTGTACTCCATGTCATACTAAATGGAGAATTTGGAAGGACCAAGCTTAAAGTATACTTGCACTATAAATAAAGTAAAGCTTTTATTAGTATTAGATGCTACTGGGGTATAAAAAGAATCAATTGTACATTCTGATTTTAAGAAATGTATAGTGTAAGAATAGTCTTAATTTAATAAAAACAATATATACTCCTTATATGTGTCAGAGACTTTAAAAAATATTATTATAATTAAATTATAAATAATTTTATAAATTATATATTTAAAAAATAATTTAATGATAAAAATTAATTAACATAACTATGTTATATTTGGTAACATATTAACTCCCCAGAATAACCCTATACAGAATGTACTATTAGTATCTATATTTTACATATAAAGAAACTGGTACATAGAGAGGAAAGTAATTTGCCCACAGTCACATAGTTAGTAAGCGGTAGGCTAGAAGTCAAACCCATGAAGTTTGGATTAATAATTGTGTGCTTAATTGGTGGGATTATATTTCTACCCAGAGTGCTGTTTAAACTGTAATGCCTACTATGCTATACAGGGCTAATAGAAAACAAATGAAAAGTTTAGAATTTCCACAAATTTAGGAAAAGTCAGATTATTTTGTAGTCATGTAAACAAGTAAGTAACAGAGCTGGTTTTACATATGTTCAAAAGTTAACAAAAACTCTACCTCAGTGGTGTCAGGGCAATATAATTACAAAAACCTTCTCCCAACAGTTTTATTATTGAATAAGCATTGAACCAGAATGTGATGTGCAACACAGGCAATCCCTAAGGGATTGCAAATACAGAAATGAACCTCAGTGCTTGTTTATACAGCCAAGCGTGTACAACCTCTTACATACATGTTTTCAAAATACTGTAGACAGTAACTAGTTCTCAAGTAAGAGGACTTGACGACATCTTGTGGCACACATAGTTTTACTTAACTTTATCATGGTAAATGGGGAGATCCCCTGTGCTGGATTTATCCAGAGGAGAAACAAACTTACCATTGCAAATTGGAGGAAGGCACCCACTAAAGACAGGCTCTTACTCTTCCCCAGGAACTGAGAGATAGGTGTACTATTCCCTTGAAGCTTGCATTTCAAAAAGATGATTCCCAGGTCCTTGAGGAAATATTCCTGAGATGAGAGACAGGCATGAGGCTTATTTAATCATTATGAAGATTTACATACATTTGAAAGGGATGGAGAAATAACTTCTGAAAAAAAGGAAGGGGGCTGAAGTCTTTCTCTACTTTCAACAGGGAGAATTAAGCCTCTTATTTTTCATTTGTATCTGTGCTTAGAGTGGACACACTTCTCTAAGGCAACTAATCAGTATGTGTTTCTTTCTTCTGAAAGCCAGTCAATCAGAGACAGCTTCATTCTGATAAATACATCTTGGAATGTCAACCAATCAATAACAGTTTCACCAGAGTAAGCGCATTTCTACAGATGATGACAAGCTAATCACATTTCTGATTTTCCATCAATTTTTGTACTCCATGCTTTCCAAAAGCCATATATAATATCAAATATCTGCCCTGCTTGGAGAGATATGATGAGCGTATCTCTCCCTTGCCACAGTAAGCAATAAATTCAGCTTTGTTTCATTTTCAGATAGTGAGTGATGATCTCTTCATTCTTTAACATATGATATAGGAAGTAGGAATGATAAGATTTTAACTTATATTTTAATTTTTTTCGAAATGACTGACCTGAATCAGCAGATCCAAGAAGACTGATACATGTAGTAGTACCACAGAGTTTCAAGAACTAATGGAAATCATGCAAAAAATACCAATGGTCATATCCTCATCATTCTTGGAAACCAACTGTGAAAAGGAGGAAATTTTTAAAAAAGAGTATTTTAGTCTCTAATATGTGCCAGGTATTTTGTTATATGTTTCACATGTAATCCTCAGAGCAACCTTCTGAAGCTTTTTGATTAAATTGTATCTATCTATCTATCTATATGAAATCTTGTCTAAGGTCTCTTAACAAGTTAGTAACTGAGCCAAGATTATATAACAAGTTTGTCTGAGTCTGATTCCAATACATTACATTCCTTTACTGGTAATACAAAAATGACTTAGTGGTATTATTTGACCCTAAACTTGAAATTTATCAATCTTACAAAATAGCAGTCAAAAAGAAAAAAGTCAATTTATCTTAGGATTCACTAAGAGACATGTTAAGAAAAAGGAAATTATCACATCTTTGAAAGCATTTTTGGTTGTTAGGTCTTATCCAAGTTCCTAAATCCTAGATATACTAAACATTCCTTTGTGAAGAAATAAGCAAACTTCCCTTCTCATAACTACAATTGCTATACATGGGACTTCATTTAATTGAATTTTTTAGTAATATTTTTCTTGAAACTATTTTAAAAGAACAAATTTTAGAAATCAAAATTTTTCCTTTAGAATTTGAAATGGTTTAAAATATTATGTGAGCTGACAAAAGATTGGTTACTTCTTTGCTTTCCATTTATTTATCACTATTATTTCTTTGTATGTGACAAATTGTTTAGTAATAACTGCATACTACATAATCCGTTGATTCCTGATACGCCCAGTTTCTTTTTGTAAACCTGTTATAATTTCGAAGGAGCAGAAGACAATACCTTCAATATTTCTAATAGGTACTCATATAAAGTTAAGAGAAAGTGGGGAAAAAAATGCTTCCAATAAGAACTTCTCATGAAAACTATGTAGTTCTAAGTATGGAATCAGAAATTTTATTTTCCATCTTATGATATCCCCAGTTATTATACATTGGAGCTAATTTGGCAGCTTTGACAACTGAAATTATTACTTTTCTGGGTGTCAATTGTGATGAGATATCTTCCAGATGAGAGGGAATACTCATTCATCCATTTAAAAGTACAGTTGAGTACCTTATGATCCTGATCAAGGGAAAAAGAGAGCAAAACATATGAGTGAGCAATTTAAAAAGTCCATAACACATTTACCTGGAAAGACAGAAACGATGACAAGAAAATACCACATGCTACTATGATGTATAAATAAACTAGGAAATCTAGAGAAAACAGAATATTTCCTAGCTGAATATAAATTTCCAAAATTTAGCCAAATAGATGTGAAACATTTCTTTCTCTGTTTTATATTTTAATTTTTTCCCAGCTTTACTGAGATATATTTAACATATAACATTGTGTAAATTTAAGGAGTACAGTGTGATGATTTGATATACATATATATTGAAAAATGATTACTACAATAAGGTTAGTTAATACATAAATTACCTGACATAGTTAACATTTGTGTGTGTCTGTGGGTATGTGTAGTGAGAACATTTAAGATTTACTCTCTTAGCAACTTTCAAGTATACATTATAGTATTGTCAAATATTTGTTTACACACATTACCATAAAATAAATTTAAAAGGAATTTTAATATCTGCCACTGAAAAATACATGAAAATCAAATGAGTTCCATGTATAGTGTTACCTAATCTTTAAAGATAAAATAACCCCAATGTTATTAACAGTGTTCTGGCAAAAGGACAAAAAATGTGACAGAAAGCTCTCCCATTCAGTGTAAGAAGCCTGAATAACATTAATATAACAAAAACATTAAGATAGTTTAAAAGCCTGTAAGTATATTTTATTTTTGAATGTAGAATGTATACAATAGTAGCAAATAGATCCAACAATCCCATGTTTTGGAAACCAGCAAATGGAAATAAAATAATAGAATGTATGGATGTATGTATAAATATATTTATTGCAGTGTTGTTCATGGTGGCAAAAAAGCCAAAAGAAAACAAGTGCTCAAGAACAAAGGAATAACTGAATATATTATTTTATATCTATATTGTGAAATATTATGCACTATTATACTTTAAAAATAATGAATTAGAATTCCACCTGTTGGGTTGGATGGAGTTACTATAGATTAATAGAGAAGAATGGCAGGGAGGTGCCCAGCAAAAGAGAAAATAAAACAGTAAAATAAAATGTAGACTTATTTAAAAGAAAATAAGGCATATATAATTATACTTTGTATTTTGTAAATTATATATCTATATATGTATAAATAAGATTCTATCTTTTAAATATTTATTATAACATTAAAATAACATTGTATCAGTTTTTTGGTGCTAACATATTACCACAAATTTAGCATAGAGAGCCCAGAAATAAACCCACGTACTTATGATCAATCAATCTATGACAAAAGAAGCAAGAATATAAAATAAAATGAGGAAAACCAGTCTCTTCAATAAGTGGTGCAGGGAAAGCTGGACAGCCACAAGTAAAAAAATGAAATTAGAACATTTTCTCACGCAATATACAAAAATAAACTCAAAATGGATTAAAGGCCTTAATGTAATACCAGAAACAATAAAATTTGCAGAAGAAAATATATGCAGAATACATAAATTGTAACAACATTTTTTTGATATGTCTCTTAAGGCAAAGTAAACAAAAGCAAAAGTAAACAGAATGGACTTAATTAAACTTAAAAGCTTTTGCACAACAAAGGAAACTATCGACGAAATGAAAAAACAACCTACTGAATGGGAGAAAATATTTGCAAATCATATGATGAATAGGGGTTAATATCCAAAATATATAAACAGCTTGTACAACTCAATATCAAAATAACAAACAATCCGGTTAAAAATGAGTGGAAGCCCTGAATAGACATTTTTCCAAAGAAGACATACAGATGGCCCACAGGCACATGAAAGTTGCTCAACAACACTAATCATGAGGGAAATACAAATCAGAATCACAGTGAGATATCACCTCATACTTGTCAGAATGGCTATCATCAAAAAGACCACAAATAGCAAATGTTGGCAATGATGTGGAGATAAAGGAACACTTGTACACTATTGGTTGGAGTGTAAATTGCTGCAGGCATTATGGAAAATAGTAAGGCGGTTCTTCAAAAAACTGAAAATAGAACTAGCATATGATCCAGCAATTCCACTCCTGGGAATATATGCAAAGAAAATGAAAACACTAATTCATAAAGATACATGTACCCTAATATCCATAGCAGCATTATTTACAATAGTTAAGGTATGGAAGCAACCTAACTGCCCATCAACAGATAAATGGATGAAGAAGATATGATGGATATACATGTAATACTATATATATATATACATATATATATACATACACATATACGTATATATGTGGAATATTATATACATATATATGGAATACTACTCAGCCATAAAAAGAATAAAATTTTGCCATTTACAACAACATGATGCACCTTGAGGGTATTATGCTTAGTAAAGTAATTTAGATAGATAAAGACACACACTGTATATTGTCCTTTAAATCTAAATATAAAGGAATATAAAATCTAAAATATAAAACAAATTAATGAATACAACAAAACAGAAACAGACTCACACATAGAGAGAACAAACTAGTGGTTACCAGTGGGGCGAAGGGAGGAGAGGCAAGATAGGACTAGGGGATTAAGAGGTACAAACTACTATGTATAATATAAATAAGTTATATATTATACAGAACAGGGAATATAAGCAATATTTTATAATAACTTTAAATGGAGTATAATGTATAACATTTTAATCACTTTGTTATACACATGAAACTAATATAATATTATGTAAATCAACTATACTTCAATAAAAATTAATTAATTACCAAATAATGAAATTTTAAAAAGGAATACTGGCTGATAGTTCATAAATATAGCTTGGGAAATGAAATCTAGTGCCATGAATTTCAAAAGACCAATAAGATGAATGTAAGGTAATCTACACTGAGATACATTGTAATCAAATTGCCAAAAGCCAAAGACAAAAAGACACTGATGATATTTGAAACTTTCACCAAAATCACTCTCAGTCTTGGAGTCTTTAATATTATTCATTTAAATTGTGAGATTATTTTAAAATTCAGACATTCTTTCAGCTATGAAAAATTTTTCTTTTTTATCACACTTATCTGTATGGTGACTATATTATCTGTTCATATAATTTATATTTTTTCTTTTCTTTCACCATCAATCCTTTTATAAAAATAATTCTCATATTTTTAATTTTTAAAATGTTCATTTATTAGGTGAGTGGAGTATATCTTTCAGTATGCTAACTTGGTTGGGTATTACAATTTTATGTCACAGAATTGCTCAAAATTCTCCATTAGTTCCCAGATAGTTTTGGGAGTACACTTTCAGAGAAATTGCCAATCCTTCTGACAATTCATCCTTTACAGGTAGTAATTTTTCCTTTTCTGGGTATTGGTGTGTCTCTCTTTTTATCTTTGCCACCAAACATTTTGCCTGACTTTCTGTAGATGTTGCCCTCCTTTCATTATTACTCATAATGGTAAATATTATCAACATTTTATATGGTAAAATTTTAAGTTGGTTCATGTGTTCAGCTTTGACAAAAATGATTTTCTGAGTATTTTCCTAATCTATTTGTAATAATCCAATTTTTAGCAACATCACTGTGAATTTTGACTATATTATCAGTCCTGTTAAGTTAATCTTTTCTGATATCCTTCACCATCAAAACTTTTATGCCATAAACCTGCATTTTTTTAATGTTCAATTTTCAACCTGCAGTTGAGTGGAGTGTACCTTTAATGTCCTAGTTTAAGCCCATCCAGCACTGTGTGGATGTGTCCAGGTTGGTTGTTTTTTAAAACCGTGATGTCACAAAGTCCCTCATAATGCTGTCTGTGCTGTCCTGTTAACTTTCATGTACAGAGTGTTTCAGAGCCATCATAGAGCAGTCTGATAATTTAGTTTTCTCAAGTAATATATATTTTACCTTCCGTAGAGTTTTTTGGATCTTACTTTATCTTTGACTTTAAAAAGTTCAATCAGATTATACATAGATATTGACATCTTTCCTTTATGATTACTCTGATATGTGGTTGTAATTTTTGTTTGACTTACATTTTCTGGAATTTTTTTACTTATTTAAAAAATGTGAAATTTTAGTGGTCTTCCTCAGATATCTCCCTCCCATGTATATGTTTGTTATTCTGTTGTCACTCCTTCCAAATTATTAATTTTGTATCTCTTTAATCACCATATATTTTATAGCACAATGTCTGAGTACTTTTTTTATTCTTTTTAGGTTTTGTCCTTGAATTTATATCTATCACTTGTGTATACCTTTGATATCCTAGCCTAGGTCAAACCTAGCACTGTGAACACGTGGCTATCTTGACTGGCTTTTTTATTGTGAGATGAGAAACTCCCTCAAAATTCTAAGTCATCATGGCAACCCTTGTGTACATAATATTTCAGAGCCAAATTAGACTAGCCTGATAATTTACCTTTACCAGGTAATTTATTTTTTATCTTTTCTGGATTTTGTTTGTTTCTAACTTTAACTTTGATCTTTTCAAGTTCTACTAGATTATGTCTAGATATTGGCTTCCTTTCTTTATTATTATATAGCATGATATTTGTTTGATTTCCATTTTCAGTTCTGGGATTTTTTAAAATGTAGTTGTAATGGTCTATTTTTCAGCAACCTTCCTTATATCTGCTTGTCACTCTATTATTGCTCCTTCTAAATCATTCTTTTATCTCTTTAATCATATATTTTATACCATAATGTTTCTGTGCCTTGCTTTCTCTTTTTGTTTTTATATTTTTATTTATACCATATATATATACCATATTTATATATATTTAATATCCTAGCCTAGGCCAATCCTAGTACTGTGAGCATATGGACATCTTGGTTGGTATTTTCATTGTGATGTCAGTCCCTCAAAGTTCTAGATTGCTTTGGCAGCCTTCTTGTACACAGTGTTATAGAGCCAACTTAGATCAGTCTGATTATTCACCCTTTCCAGGTAATACAGTTTTACCTTTCCTGGATTTTTTTTTTTTTGATTTCTAACTTTATTCTTGTCCTTTGAAAGTTATACAAAATTATTTGTAAATATTGGTTTCTTTCCTTTAGTATTATTCTGATATATCATGTGATATTTGTTTGGTTTATATTTTTAGTTCTGGATGTTTTACTTTTCTATCTTTAAAATTCTAATTGTAATGATCTATTTTTCAGCACCCTCCGTTATTGGCCATTGTCACTTTATTATCACTCTTTGCAAATTATTCTCTTCTTATCTCTTTAATTACCATATATTTTAAACCATAATGTCTGTATACTTTTTCCTCTCTTTGGTTATGTCTTTGAATTTATATCTGTCACTTGTATATATATTTAATATCGTAGCCTCACAATAGTACTCATAATATCTAGTACTCTAGGCATATGGCCAAATTGGTTGAATTTTTCAGTGTAAGGTCATAGAGTCCCTCAGAATTCAAAGCTGCCCAGGTAAACTTCTGATGCAAAATGAGAGTGCCATCTCACATAAGTCTGACAATTCAGCCTTGGCAGGTCACACTTTTTTCTTCATTCCTGATTTTTGAAAATATGTCAGATGCATCTATATATTGCCATGTTCTAATTAGCCTTCTTCTGGTATATATTTATAATCTATTCTCACAACTTATACTTATTTATGAATTTAGGATCACCATACCTTTAAACCTATAATTACTAATTATACTAATGTTATGTATTTTTAAATTTTAATATCATGTATATATCAATGTATATAAATATAAATTATATGTCTACATATATAGTTATTTAACTTTCATCTATTACTTGAGTGCAGTGTAACTTTAATATGCTAGTATGGACGTTATCACCACTATGGACATGTTTCCACCTTGGTTGAGCTTTATGTTAGATCATAAAGTCCATCAAAATTCTGTCTAAATTGCCTTGGCACCCCTTGCATGTACAGTGGTTTAATGCCTGCTCAGACCAGTCTGCTAATTCACCCTCTGCAGTTATATTTGTTCCTTTTTGGATTTTTGCAGGAAACTTCTACTGGATTGTGTTTTAATATTTGTCTGATGATAATGGATGACAATATTTTTTTAGCAACTTCTGTTTATGCCAACATTTTTTTATCCCTCCTCATAATTCATCTTTTTCTATGGTCTATTTTCCGACAAGCATTTTATAACTTATTTTCTCTTTCCTTTTAGAGTTACAATTTTTATTTACAAATTGAGTAGAGTATATCTTAAGTTAACTTGGTTGGGTTTAATATTTTCTGTCACATAGTTGCCCAACATTTTGCACAGATTGCCCGAACAGCGTTCAGATGCATAGTGCTTTAGCAATAACTTACATCTGTCTAATAATTCACCATTTACAGGTAATAGATATACAAATACACACACTCTCATACACACATGCACACGTGAGGGTGTTTGTAATAATGCACGGGAATATATTGTTGGTGAAATTTAAAATTTAACAGACAGACCAATGTCTTTTCATTATAAAATCACTTAAAACAACAATCCATATTTATTCAGCACTTTCTGATGCAATCATTAAGCCATTTTTGTAACTGTCAGATTACCACGTTTTAAAATATTTGTAAGGCTTTCTGAGGGTATTGTGTGTGTGGTATGAGTGTATGTATCTTTTATTCTTAGTGCCAAAACACATCAATAAAAACTAAAAAGCTCTTACTTTTTACATTTCAACAAGTTTATGGTCAAAGCAGAATATTAAAAAAAAAAGGCTGCTGAATTTGGGAGTAAATAAACCTTTCATTAAACAATTCAAATTCTATTCATAAATTCTACTGATAATATACATTAGTCTCTGCTTGGACACATATGGTACTATAATTTTCTTTGTACTGTAATATTTTATTAAGGTATTTATCAATTCTTAGTAACAGTTGATCCATTTATTTTGAGAACTTATCAAAGAAAATCCTTTTGAACTTTTCTGACAATATTATTGCATGAAAGAGTCTGAGTATCTAAATTTCTAATTTGGAAGAGAGATCTTTTCTTTGGTCTTAAAATCTCATATAAATAAACTACATTCCAATGTCCAGTCAGTTATGGCTTTTAATAGGGAATGCTGTATTTTAAGTACAGATCATTGCAGGTTTTGAGAAATGGAAGTCTAAAATTTTTGCCCTCAGCTTTTTCATTCATAACCAGGCAAATTAACAGTTGCAAGAATTGTCATCTCAAATTATTTAGGCAAATTACCATATGACCCAGCAATCCTACTACTGGGCATATACCTGAGCAAACCATAATTCAAAAAGAGTCATGTACCACAATGTTCATTGCAGCACTATTTACAATAGCGAGGAAATGGAAGCAACCTAAGTGTCCATCGACAGATGAATGGATAAAGAAGATGTGGCACATGTATACAATGGAATATTACTTCACCATAAAAAGAAACGAAATTGAGTTATTTGTTGTGAGGTGGATGGACCTAGAGACTGTCATACAGAGTGAAGTAAGTCAGAAAGAGAAAAATAAATACCGTATGCTAACACATATATATGGAATCTAAGGAAAAAAATGTCAT
>NC_041234.1:71048351-71088604 GCF_002837175.3 Physeter macrocephalus | reverse complement strand
AAGTGAGAGAGTGGCATGGACATATATACACTACCAAATGTAAAATGGATAGCTAGTATGAAGCAGCCGCATAGCACAGGGAGATCAGCTCGGTGCTTTGTGACCACCTAGAGGAGTGGGATAGGGAGGATGGGAGGAAGACGCAAGAGGGAGGAGATATGGGGATATATGTATATGTATAGCTGATTCACTTTGTTATAAAGCAGAAACTAACCCACCATTGTAAAGCAATTATACTCCAATAAAGATGTTTAAAAAATTATTTAGGCAACATGTAAGGTAAGTTTGTACTTTTAGAAATTTACCAACCAAAGAGTGAAGACTACTGGATTTGTAGAGAACATAAGATAAGAGAATATATTAAAAATTTTTTAAAGATATCTTTTTGTTTTTGTTGTTCTTCTCAAAACTTATTTTTGGGGGCTTCCTTGGTGGTGCAGTGGTTGCGCGTCCGCCTGCCGATGCAGGGGAACCGGGTTCGCGCCCCGGTCTGGGAGGATCCCACATGCCGCGGAGCGGCTGGGCCCGTGAGCCATGGCCGCTGAGCCTGCGCGTCCGGAGCCTGTGCTCCACAACGGGAGAGGCCACAGCGGAGGGAGGCCCGCATACCACAAAAAAAAAAAACAAAAAAAAATACATTTTTGCATGAAATCATGTTTAGAAAAATCTTGATTACTCTTGGCAGAATGACTCAAACATGGTTAATGTTTACAAAATTGAATAGAAATACCTCTCTCCACTTAATGGCTTTCTAAATAACTATATCATGTTTATAGTCAGTGCTTTAACTATGAGAAAATATTTATTATTTGGAGGTATATTTTCTGTTAAGGAACATACAGAACTTAGAGTAGCCTCCTCCCCTCCACTCACATATATTTTCATTCATGGTAATTTCTTAAAATAATTATTTTCCAACTCTTTTGAATATGATTTTAGATAACTTACAGTATAATGTGTCCAATAAGTTGGGAAATTGTGTTCACTATATATTTTTCTTGTATGTTTGAAAAGACCTGAAGAAAACACTACTTGTTTAATTTTGTTAACCTATTTATTTTCTAAATTTATTTAGTCAGTGATTTGTTTTCTGGTATAACTAGGAACATCTTGTGGAAGTATTCTTCTTCCAGGCATATTTTAAATATCATTGCCTTAAAAAGGAGAGTTTTAAAATATTATCTTGTTATTTTTTTAACTAATGAAGATTCTCTTGTGATGTCCCCTTTTTCATGGTTGATATTAGTAACTTGTATCTTTTTTAAGAATGATCAGTATGACTAGAGGTTTATAAGATTTGTTGATTTTTTTTTTAAACTCTTGATTTTGTTTATTTTCAGTATTGTTTTTCTGTTTTCTCTTTAAAGTATTTGTACCCTTTATTGTTTGCTTTTTTCCCTTTAGTTTACGTTTTTTTCTTTTTAGTTTCTTAAGATGGAAGCCATATCATTGATTTGGATTTTCTTTTCTATTTTAGGCATTTATGGGTATAAATTTACTTTTACGTTTTTAACTACATCCAGTATATTTTGATATCCTATCATTTCATTCATTTCAAAACATTTATATTTATATTAAAACCTAAACTGTACATTTTCTTGATATGGGATTTTCGAGACTGTATGAAAGGAGAGCAGCCTGAGACATATATCAGGAAAGTCACACTAACGGAGAGATTATTCTTCTAACTGAACATTTTTAATGAATAACATTTTACAAACCTGGGTAAGTCCATTAATTATAGCTCACTTTTTATGAACATATATGATGAAATGTAAGAGACTTATTAAAAAAAGGTATGAACCCCAGTCATTTATTATCAATATTTACATCTGCTTCATAAAGTTCTGAGTGCAAAAATTCCTAATAAAGTATTGATATAGACAGAAACTTCAATTGATTAAGGCACAATTTGATATATTAAAAGTGTAGTGCCATTGAATCCTATCCCTGAGCCTAAATCCATTAGTTAAACATATCCTTATACATATATTCTAAAGACTTTACTATGCACATGCAAAATACACATACCCAATATTCACAATATATAGCATCATTAAAGATTTAGATGTGATTTTAACTGTAGAGACGGTATGATGCTATAAAAATATTAAACATATTTAACTTATTTTTGTTACTCATATCTGTATATATGGGTACATGTTAATTTCTTTTATCTAATCACATATTCAGTATTCCATTGACTGGATTAATATATCACAAATATGTAAGCATCTTTTTAATTTATGGTTATGGCTTTGGTTTTAAATTGTTTATTAATGGGGCAGTTCTGTTATGAGGATCCTGAAAAATGTTCCCTGATAGATATAGGCATGTGTTTCTCTTAGAAATTTGACCCTGTAGTAAAGGGTGTGCACAATTTTTCAATGATATATATGGACAAATGCTCCAAAAGCTGCTTCTAACAGTTGACATTTGCATTAGTAGCATGCCCATCCCCCACATCCTAGTCCAGTGCTAATTAAAGGGTGGTTCATTGACCAGTACAGTTCCAAAAATTGTTTGGTACAGGACAGCAGCAAAACAAATACACTAATTGAGAGTAAGAATTGTCCTAGTCCAAACTTACTGTGGTTAAACTTTTTAATATTTGCTAATATTATGAAAATGGTAATATTATGGATATTTCATTTGTGTTTTCATAAGTATTAGAGAAACTGAATTAATTTTTTCTCTTGGTCATTCACATTTTCTCTTTTGTTTACATAAGACACTTATTTTCCTGCTGTATTGTCGTATTGATTTCTTTTTTATCTATATCATTTTTTATTTATTGTCCAAGATGCCAGGATAAAGCATAACATGAGGTGATAATTTCAGTTTTTCTTTTTTTAAAATTTTTATTGGAGTATAGTTGATTTACAATGTTTTGTTAGTTTCTGCTGTACAACAAAGTGAATTGGTTATACATATATATATATATATATATATATATATATATATATGTATATTCAGGTTTTAGATTATTTTCCCATATAGGTCATTACAGAGTATTGAGAAGAGTTCCCTGTTCTCTACAGTAGGTCCTTATAAGATATCTATTATATATATGGTAGTGTGTGTTTGCCTCTATTGAGATTTCTTACATTTTCAACCACTCATCTAATTTTGCCATCACTTGCAAATATGATTCACTTCTGTCTGAGAAACCCAATCCCTCTATATTTTTTTTAACATTTTTATTGGAGTATAGTTGCTTTACAGTGGTGTGTTAGTTTGGGCTGTGTAACAAAGTGAATCAGCTATATGTATACACATATCCTCATATCCCCTTCCTCTTGCTTCTCCCTCCCACCCTCCCTATCCCAGCCCTCTAGGTGGTCACAAAGGACCAAACTGATCTCCTTGTGCTATGTCGCTGCTTCCCACCAGCTATCTATTTTACATTGGGTAGTATATATAAGTCCATGCCACTCACTTCGTCCCACCTTCCCCTTCCCCTTCCCTGTGTCCTCAAGTCCATTCTCTACGTCTGCATCTTCATTTCTGTCCTGCCCCTAGGTTCTTCATAACTATTTTTTTTTAGATTCCATATATATGTGTTGCCATAAAGTATTTGTTTATCTCTTTCTGACTTACTTCACTCTGTATGACCAACTCTATGTCCATCCACCTCACTACAAATAACTCAATTTTGTTTCTTTTTATGGCTGAGTAATATTCCATTGTATATATGGGCCACATCTTCTTTATCCATTCAAACCACCACTGGTTTGGTGGTGTTGAATTCTCTTAGCTTTTGCTTGTCTGTAAAGGTTTTAATTTCTCCATCAAATCTGATTGAGATCCTTGCTGGGTAGAGTAATCTTGATTGTAGGTTTTTCCCTTTCATCACTTTAAGTATGCCTACCACTCCCTTCTGGCTTGCAGAATTTCTGCTGAAAGATCAGCTGCTAACCTTATGGACATTCCCTTGTATGTTATTTTTTGTTTTTCCCTTGCTGCTTTTAATATTTTTTCTTTGTATTTAAATTTTGATAGTTCGAGTAATATGTATCTTGGCGTGTTTCTCCTTGGATTTATCCTGTATGGAGCTCTCTGTGCGTCTCAGACTTGATTGACTATTTCCTTACCCATATTAGGGAAGTTTTCAACTATAATCTCTTTAGATATTTTCCCAGTCCCTTTCTTTTTCTCTTCTTCTTCTGGGACCCCTATAATTTGAATGTTGGTGCATTTAATGTTGTCCCAGAAGTCTCTGAGTCTGTCCTCAATTCTTTTCATTCTTTTTTCTTTATTCTGCTCTGCAGTAGTTATTTCCACTATTTTATCTTCGAGGTCACTTACCCATTCTTCTGCCTCAGTTATTCTGCTATTGATTCCTTCTAGAGAATTTTTAATTCCATTTATCATTTGTTTATTTAATGTTTAATTTCATCATTGTTTGTTTGCTCTTTATTTCTTCTAGGTCCTTGTTAAACATTTCTTGTATTTTCTCCATTCTATTTCCAAGATTTGAATCATCTTTACTATCATTACTCTGAATTCTTTTTCAGGTAGACTGCTTATTTCCTCTTCATTTGTTTTGTCTGGTGGGTTTTTACCTTGCTCCTTCATCTGCTGTGTATTTCTCTGTCTACTCATTTTGCTTAACTTACTGTGCTTGGGGTCTCCTTTTCGCAGGCTGCAGGTTTGTAGTTCATGTTGTTTATGGTGTCTGCCTCCAGTAGGTAAGATTGGTTCAGTGTGTTGTGTAGGCTTCCTGGTAGAGGGGACTGGTGCCTGTGTTCTGGTGGATGAGGCTGGATCTTTCCTTTCTGGTGTGCAGGACTGCATCCATTGGTGTGTTTTCAGGTGTCTGTGACCTTATTATGATTTTAGGCAGCCTCTCTGCTAATGGGTGGTGTTGTGTTCCTGTCTTGCTAGTTGTTTGGCATAGGGTGTCCAGCACTGTAGTTTGCTGGTCGTTGAGTGGAGCTGGGTCTTAGCGTTGAGATGGAGATCTCTGGGAGAGCTCTCGTCAATTGATATTATGAAGGGCTGGGAGGTCTCTGGTGGACCAATGCCCTGAACTCGGCTCTCCCACCTTAGAGACTCAGGCCTGACACCTGGTCAGAACACCAAGACCCTGGTCAGCCACATGGCTCAGAAGAAAAGGGAGGAAGAAAAGAAAGAAAGAAAATAAATAAAATAGTTAATAAAATACAAAATTTTAAAAATATTAAAATAAAAAAATAAAAGTAATAAAAAGAGAGCAACCAAACCAATAAACAAATCTGCCAATGATAACATGTGCTAAAAACTATACTAAGATAAACATAAAAATCAGCAACTAGTCAGTCGCATACAGCAAATCCAAAGTCTACAGTGGTTCCCAAAGTGCACGGCATCAATTTTGGCATGATTCATTGTCTATTCAGGTGTTCCACAGATGCAGCATACATCAAGCTGATTGTGGGGATTTAATCCACTGCTCCTGGGGCTTCATGGAGAAATTTCCCTTTCTCTTCTTTGTTCACACAGCTCCTGGGGTTCAGCTTTGGATTTGGCCCTGCCTCTGCATGAAGGTCACCCTCTGGTGTCTGTTCTTTGCCCAGACAGGAGGGGGTTAAAGGAGGGACTGATTAAGGGGCTCTGGCTCACTCAGGCTAGGGGGAGGGAGAGGTACGGAACGCAGGGCGAGCCTGTGGCGGCAGATGCTCCCATGATGTTGCAACAGCCTGAGGTGTGCTGTGTGTTCTCCTGGAGAAGTTGTCCCTGGATCGCAGTATGCTGGCAGTGGCAGGCTGCACAGGCTTCCAGGAGGGTAGGTGTGGATAGTGATCTATGCTTGCACACAGGATTCTTCGTGGCTGCAGCAGCAGTGTTAGCATTTCACGCCTGTCTCTGGTGTTCTCTCTGATAGCCGTCACTCACGCCCGTCCCTGAAGCTCGTTTAAGTGGTGCTCTGAATCTCCTCTCCTCACGCACCCTAAAACATTGGGCTCTTGCCTCTTAGGCAGTTCCAAATGTTTTCCCTGGACTCCCTTCTGGTTAGCTGTGGTGCACTAGCCCCCTTACAGGTTGTGTTTATGCAGCCAACCCCAGTCTTCTCCCTGGGATCTGACCTCCAAAGCCCAAGCCTCAGCTCCCAACTGCCCCCGCCCCATCCCCCGCCCCACCAGGTGAACAAGCCTCTCAGGCTGGTGAGTGCTGGTTGGCACTGATCCTCTGTGCGGGAATCTCTCCGCTTTGCTCTCTGCACCCCTGTTGCTGCACTTTCCTCTGTGGTTCTGAAGCTTCCCACTCACCCACCCCCCCAGTGAAAGGGTTTCCTAGTGTGTGGAAACTTTTCCTCCTTCACAGCTCCCTCCCAGAGGTGCAGGTCCCATCCCTATTATTTTCTTTCTGTTTTTCCTTTTTTCTTTTGCCCTACCCAGGTACATGGGGCATTTCTTGCCTTTTGGGAAGTCTGAGGTCTTCTGCCAGTGTTCAGTAGGTGTTCTGTAGGTGTTGTTCCACATGTAAATGTATTTTTGGTATATTTGTTGGGAGGAAGTGATCTCCAAGTCTTATTCCTCTGTCATCTTGAAGGCACTAATGTATTGATTTTTAAGTGCCTTTTTATGTTCAATAGAATATGCTTTCACTGTATTTTATTCTATTTTTTTTCTGCTTGTCATTTGAATTATTAGCCATAAAACATAATTTTTAGTTCTTGGAGCATGACACACACCCTACTAGGCAATGAAAATACAGCAATGAACAAGCAAATTCTTGAAATCAAGGAACTTACATCCTAATGTGTGTGTATGTGTGTGTGTGTGTGTGTATGTATTAGAACGCATAGTGATAGACCCTAACTGTGTCACTGAAGTAAATAAAATAGTAAAGAAAAGAGCAAAGTGATAGAGTGAAGAGTTTATTTAGTTAGGTCAGGCAGAGAAGTTGTCTTTTAGGAGATAATATTTGAGTTAAGATGATGTTTGAAGTGAATGATAAGAGGAGGAAAGTACAGGAGACCTGGAAATAGGAGATTTGCAAATGGATGAACTAGCAAATGGTAAGGCTTTGAAGAATAATTGCACACGACATGGCCAAGCAACAGATGGACCAATGTAGCAGTAACATAGTAGAAAAATGACTGGTAGATGAGACAATTGATGTTGAAAGGGATCGTGTCCTAGAGGATTTAAAAAGCCAAAAAATAATTAGATAAAATGTCTTTTCACAGATAAAAATAATCAAGTATTGGTAATTTCATATAGTCTTACTTACTATTTTTATTTTATTCTAATTGCAATGGGAACCCACTAAACAGTATTAAGAACAAGAGTATGAGTTTATTCATGCTTTATCAACTTTTTGACTGTTAGTTATCATTTTTAAACTTTTTTATTGAGATATAGTTGATATATAACATTATGTATCATTTGGGTGATCAAGATGTTGATTTGATACATTTGTATATTGCAGTATAATTGCCACAGTGATGTTAGTTAACACCTCTAACATGTCATGTAATTATCATTTTTTTGTGGTGGGAACAAGTAAGATATAGTCTCTTAGGAACTATGGAGTTTGTAATACAGTATTGCCTATAATCACTATGCTGTGCATTAGATCTCCAGGGTTTATTTATCTAGTAGTTCCAAGTTTGTACCCTTAAACAATAGATCCCCAATTCCTCCACCCCCAGCCTCTGGTAACAAATATTGTACTCTGCTTTTACAAGTTCAGCTTAAGTTCCCACATATAAGTGAGATCATATAGTATTTGTCTTTCTCTCTGTGACTTGTCTCACATAGCATCTTTAGAGTCAAAGTGAGTATCTGGTAAGCAGCATACAATGTGCTCTTGCTTTAAATAAAAAATCCAGCCAGCCATTCTGTGGCTTTTGATCGTTAAATTATACGCATTTACACTAAGAGAAATTATTGATATGTAAGGACTTACCAGTGCCATCAATTGCTTTCTGGATGTTTTGTATCCATTGTTTCTTTTTCCTTCTGTTTCTGCCCACCTCTGTAAAATGGTGATTTTCATATTAGTATGCTCTGTTTCCCTTTTCTTTATCTTTTGTTCATTTACTCTAAGATTTTGCTTTGTAGTTACCATGAGGCTTACATAAAATATTTCATAGAGAAAACAGTCCATTTCAAGGTGATAGCAACTTAATTTTGATCACGTACAAAACCTTTGTTCTTTTACTCCCTGTCTTTTGTTTTTGATGTCACAATTTACCTCTTTTATATTGTATATTTGTTAACAAATTATAGTAGCAATAATTATTTTTAATAGTCTTCTCCTTTAACTTTTATATTATAGTTAAGTTGTTAACACACAATCCTATTAAGAGTTGCAGTTTTCTAAGTGTGACTGTATATTTACCTTTACCAATGTGTTATATACTTTCAAGTGTTTTCATGTCACTGAGTAGTGTCATTTCATTTAAGCTTATAGAAATCCTTTTAGCATTTCTTCAAAGGCAGGTCTTGCAGTGATAAATGCTCTCAGATTTTTGGCAAGAAAACTCTTCATTTCTCCTTCATATCTGAAGAATAACTTTACCAGACAGAGTATTCTTGGTTTGCAAATGTTTCATTCAACACTTTAAACATGTTATTACACTCTCCCCTGGCCTGTAGGGTTTCTGCTGAGAAATCTGCTGATTGCCTAATGGAGGTTTCTTTTTAAAGAGTTACAATCTCCCCCCACCTGGCTCCTTTTAGGATTCTCTATCTTTGATTTTTCACAGTTTCATCTAATGTGTCTTGGAGAATGTACTATTGCACTGAGATAATAGAATTATCTGTTAACTTTGTCAACTTGGACTTTCAAGTCTCACTCCGGGTTTGGGAAGTTCTCAGCTATTATTTCTTAAAATAAAGTTTCTGCCCCTTTCTCCTTCTCTTCTCCTTTTGGGATCCTGATTATTCTAATTATTGTCTCTTGATGGAATCACATATATCACTTAGGCTTTTGTTGTTGTTCTTTCCCTATTCATTTTTGTTGTTGCTCAACTTTGACTGGGGTGTTTCAAAATTCCTGTCCTTTAGCTCACTTCCATTCTTTCAATTCTTTCTTCCATTTGCTTTACTCTGATGCAGGTGCTCTCTATTGCATTTCTCATTTAATTCATTGAATTCTTCAGCTCCACAATTTCTGTTTGGTTCTTATTACATTTTTTATGTCTTCAGTAAATATTTTGTTTATGTATTTTTTCCTGATTTCATTGAATTATCTTTCTGAGTTTTCTTGTAGCTCACTGGGTTTCTTCAAAACAGCTATTTTGACTTCTTTATCAGCTAAATTGCAAAAATCTGCCATTGAGATCAGTTATTGGAGATTTATTGTTATATTTTGGTGATGATATGTGTCCTTTATTTTCTTGTTCCTGAGAAACCTCTCTTATTTCCCAGAAGGTGGTGTTATAGCTCAAGTTTGTGGTTTCTCCCTTGCCCACAATCCTGATCTGTTTTTCTGATAACACTTTTTACCAGACTTGCTTTCACCATTGCACTTGGGAGCATGTGGCCAGAGTGGGAAGAGGTGTGAGTTTATCATTTGCAGTATCAGGGATGCCTGCAAACCTGTTGAGGAGATCTTCAAGATAGGTACTCCCAGAGTCTCCTTGGTGGACTTCCTGCTAAAGTCCTGAGCACAGTCAGCAGGAACCATGTCACTTTAATGCACTTTGATATTCACTGACTTTTTCCAATCTTCTTCCTCCTCCCAACCATAGAGCTTCTGCCTTAGCACTCTCAGTTCTGCTGGAAAGAAATGAATTTCTCCAGCAGCATCCTGCACTAGTGGGATAGCTAAGCACTGTGTGCTCTCCTTTTTTCTCACAGGAGAGGTTACAGCTGCCAGATATTTCAGCCCTGTGCAGTGCTGCCTTGGGGGAGGGTGGCACTGGGAAAATTCCTGATACCATCTCCACTGTGACCAAACAGGATTTTTTTTGTTTTTTGCTCCAATGACATGTTTGAATTTCCACCCCAGGAAGCCTGGACTTTTGCAAAGTCTCTCTCATCTGTGGGTATCTGACCAGGTCAGCACTCTCCATGGTTTTTTTTTTTTTTTTTTTTTTGACTGTGGTGAGAGGGGTTGGGGCAGGTTTGCTGGCTCTTCTAGTTCCACAGCCCATACCAATATCTGTCTACCTCCTACCAGATGCACAGGTGGGTGAGACTCCTTCCATATCCCTTGGTATACTGTGCTGGATCCCACAACTCCCACAAAGGTGTTTTTGTTCATGGATGGATGTTTAATTCATTGTTTAAAAAGGGAGACATAAAGGAAGAATGTTTTATACCACAATGATGCTGACATCACCTCTTATTTGAATGTTTTGTAGAAAATAGGTCATAAGAAGCCAAGAGTAGGAGTGGTATAGTAATTCAATACTTGTTACAGTATTGACATGCTGGCTTAAACTGGGAATGTAGATTGGAAATGATGAGAATAGGTCAGACTTAGATTAACAGGAATGCTCTTACTTTACATGTGTTATGTGAGAGAAAGTGAGAAGTCAAAGATGATGCCAAGTACTTGGCCTGAGAAATAAGAGAAAACCCAGGGAACATTTTCTGAGTTTCAGAATATTCCAAGTGGAGAAAGTCTGGGGACAAAATCAAGAGTTCACTTGATATATTACATTTGAAAGGACTATTAGACATTCAAGTGATGATATGAAGAAGGTTTATGCATATACTCATTGTATTTCAGGGTTGGAGTAGTAGATTTGAGGATCATCAGTCTGTCAATGATATTCAATGTTATGAATGTAAATTACATCACATATGAAAAAAATATAGACAAAGAAAGTAGTCCAAAAAAGCATCCTGTAACACTTGGGTATATAGAGTCCCAGTGGAGGTCTTGGAGCCAGGAAAGAAGATTGAGTTACAACAGTCATTAAGGTAAAAGTAAAGAGAATTGAAGCATTGTTGAGCAATTAAAAGGAATATACTACTGATATATGCTATAATACGGTCGAATACAAAAAGCGGATTGTAAAGACAAAGAATCAAGGTACAAAAGACCCTCTTATACTGTTTGATAATATTTTTATTTAATGTCCAGAAAATGCAGGTTTATAGAGGAAAAATAAATAAATTAGTTTTGCCTGGGTGTGGAAACAGGATTACTTGCAAATGAGCATGAGGAAGCTCTTTAGGGTGATGGAAATGTTCTTAGCCTGGGTTGTTGTGATGGCTGTACAGCACTGTAAATTAACTAAAAATCATTAAATTGTATGCATAGATTATGTGAATTTTATAGTATATAAATTATTCTTCAAAAAGCTGTTAAGAAAATAAGGAAACCCTGTAAATATGGTATTATTGAAGACTAGAGAATTATATTTTTCCAAAAATAATTTTCAGCCAACAGTGCTAAAGGTCAAAAAATGATGGCACTGGCTTAGGCAAAATGAGGTTTGAGATGACTCTGATAAGAATAATCAAAAGATATATTTCTCTTCTTTAACAAAATGGTGGCTGTTTCCTCACAGTCCCTATAATTTGAACCTTATCTTGGTACTCTCATAACAGTAGAATAGATGAACCTTGGACATTTTTTTGAGTTCTATAAATATTAGAATTTCAATTTTTATTGGTTTGAGTTTATAGATTAATTTGGAAAGGAACTACGTCTTTAAAATATTTATTTTTCTCACACAGTAATATGCAAAAAGGCAGCTACAGGAAGAATTTTCTGGCTACTGACCATGTAGCTGCAACACCTCTAAATAACTAAAAATCAACTATGAATTCCAAAGAAAATTTAACTGAGCACCCAAGTAGATACAGTCAAAAAGATAATGATGTTACTGCTTTAAATTCAGAAGAGGATCTTGACACTCCAACTTCCAAAGATAAAGTCACTGAACTCCTAGAGAAAACAAGTTGGTTGGAAAATTCTCAGGAGCCTGCTGCATCCTCAAGCAATAATAGTCAACTTATGACATCATTCATCACTCAAGGTTTTCTTTCTTTTTTTCGGTACGCGGGCCTCTTACTTTTGTGGCCTCTCCCATTGTGGAGCACAGGCTCCGGACGCGCAGGCTCAGCGGCCATGGCTCATGGGCTTAGCCGCTCTGCGGCATGTGGGATCTTCCTGGACCGGGGCACGAACCCGTGTCCCCTGCATAGGCAGGTGGACTCTCAACCATTGTGCCACCAGGGAAGCCCACTCAAGATTTTTATGTGCCTCTGGAGGAGAAACAATATGTGAATCTGTTTGAGGAAGGTACACAAGCAAAATTCTATCTAGACATCATGCAAAGAACTGGTGCCAACCAAGAAATAACTTTTCTCAAAAACCAAGGCCTCTACATTATAGTCTCTGGTAAGCCAGAATCTGTCACGAAAGCCCAGAAGGAGATTTTTGCATGTTTTAAGAAACAAGTTTTAACTACAGCTTCCATTCCAAAAGGACATCTTTGCTTTGCTGTAGGCAAGACTGGTGAAAAACTGTAAGACCTAGAACCAAAAGCTGCAACCAACATTCAGACCTTATGCCCAGTTAACCACAGCACCTGGATCAATACTATTGGCACCAAAGAGATCATGAAAAAGGTTCCACATGAAGTCTTACTTATGTCTACTGAACAAGACAAGTGTGCTGAAGAAAGGTTAGATGTGGGAAAAGCATTTCATCCTTTCATTGCTGGACCATGCAAATAAACTTTTGACAGAATCCTACAGGAAACGGAGGACCACATCCACATCTCACCATCTAGTGCCAATCAGACACAAATAAGCTTTCCTGGAAAAAAGCAACAACTAGATCAGGATCAGCCTTGTGTAAAGAAGATTTTTGACAATACTACAGAGAAAACCACATCCATAGATGTGGAGAGGAAGTTGCAGCACAAGTGTACATAGGTCCCCAAAATAATCAGTCCAGGAGATCCTGGAAAGAACTGGAGTTTCAATAGAGATCTCGCCCTCACAGAGCATGTCAGATTCTGTGACATATCAATGTAAGCCCGAAAGTTTAAGGAAGGCATTTACTGAAGCCTACTCAAATACCAAAGTTTACACTCTTTCCTCTATCTCTGTACCTTCCTGTCTTCACAGACTTGTTATTGGTTAGAAAGGTCGTAATATATCTACAATTACTCAGAACATGCCAAAAGTTCGCATAAATTTTACTGGAGAAGATAAAATTACAATAGAAGGGCTGACAAAATATGCTAATTATGCTAAAGAACAAATTGAGTCATAGTAAAAGATCTAATTAACAGGATGGATTATGCAGAGATTAATGTTGACTATAAGTTTCACAAACTCCTGAGAGAGAAGAAAGGTGTTATCATAAATGGGATTAAAGAAAGGAATAAAGTTTCTGTGCTAATCTCACCTGAAAATGAAAAGAATAACTAGATCAGAATTGAAGGGGAATCTCAGGGTGCCCAACAGGCCAAGAAAGAACTTCTTGAACTTGCTTCTCATTTAGAAAATTAGCACAAGTGTCATGAAGAGACTAGGGGTAGGACGGGAATAAAACACAGACCTACTAGAGCATGGACTTGAGGATATGGGGAGGGGGAAGGGTAAGCTGCGACAAAGTGAGAGAGTGGCATGGACATATACACTACCAAACGTAGGGTGGATAGCTAGTGGGAAGCGGCAGCATGGCACAGGGAGATCAGTTAGGTGGTTTGTGACCACCTAGAGGGGTGGGATAGGGAGGGTGGGAGGGAGGGAGACTCAAGAGGGAAGAGATATGGGAACATATATATATGTATAACTGATTCACTTTGTTGTAAAGCAGAAACTAACACACCATTGTAAAGCAATTATACTCCAATAAAGATGTTAAAAAAAAAAGAAAGAAAGAAAATGAGCACAGGACTTAATCATTGAGCAAAGTTTTCACCACGCAATCATTGGGCAGAAAGGTGAACGGATACATGACATCCGTAAGAAATTTCCAGAGGTTCTAATTACTTTTCCTGACCCAGCACACACAAAAAAGTGACATTGTCCAAATTAGAGGACCAAAAAATGAATTAGAAAAATGCACATAATATTTGGAGAATGTGGTGACAGACATTGTAGAAAGTACCTATTCCATAACTATTCCCATCTTCAAAAGGCTTCACAAAAATATCATTGGAAAAGGAGGTGCAAACATCAAAAAAATCTGTGCAGCAAGCAACACCAAAATTAATCTTTCATCAGCAAATAACGACTCAGAAAATATTGTCATCAGTGGAAAGCCAGCAAACTGTGAAGTGGCTCGTAATTTGATTCTTTCAATTCAGAAAGATACAGCCAATATTTCAGAACTAGAAATTTCTATTCCTTCCAATCTACACAAATCCTTTATTGACTCTAAAGACGGTTTGATTGATGCAGTCATGGAAGCATATGGAAGTATCCATATCCACTTTCCAAAAAACAACTCGGGACTTCAAAGGGTCATTATTAGGGGACCTGACCAAAATGTGGAGATGGCCAAGAAAAAGCTGCTGCAACTAGTAGAAGAGCAAACCAAGAGTTATTGTGTGGTCCTCCATGTCAAGCCAGAGTATCATAAATTCCTCATGAGTAAAAATGGAGGCAATGTTCCCAAAATCTGTGAAGAGACTAGAGCATGTATAATTTTCCCTATCCCTGAGGACAAGGATCAAGACTTGTTAACTATTATAGGGACAGAGAAGGCTGTCAAAGATGCACAAAATAAACTAGAGGGTTTAATTACAAATCTAGATAATGTGGTATAGGACAACATACTGATAAATCCCATGTATCACCAGCACTTTTTTATGCAAAGGGGCCAGGTGTTACAGGAGATGATGGAGGAGTATGGTGGTGTGACTATTAACTTTTCATGTTCAGGAAAACAGAGTAACAAAGTCACAATCAAAGGAGCAAAGCCTTGTGTAGAAGCAGTCAATAAATATATTCAAGAGATTATTGGGGACTTGGACAATGAAGTAGCAACAGAATGTGTTATTCCCCAGAAGTTCCATCATTTTTTCATGGGACCCATGTGTTCTCGAATCAGACAAATCACTAGAGATTATAGTGTTCAAATCAAATTCCCAGAGAGAGAGGAGATTTCACTTACCAATAAACAGCCAGCTGTTCTAGAAAATAAGGAAGAAGGAAAAGAGCACTACAGGAGCTGCTTCTATTTCCCCAGCAAAATGTGACACCATATTTATCTCAGGCCGAAAGGAAAAGTGTGAAGCAGCCATCGAAGCCCTTAAGGTTTTAATTCCTGTCACTGCTGAAGTAGATGTGCCCTTTGATCTACATCATTACATCATTGGTCAGAAAGGAAGTGGGATACACAAGATAATGGATGAGTTTGAAGTTAATATACAGGTATCAGCACTTGAATTAGAGTCTGATATCATTTCCATCACTGGCCTTGCTGCAAATGTAGAACAAGCCAAGGCTAGATTACAAGAACAAGTCAAGGCTTTACAAACTGATATAGAAGATGGATCATTAAGAAATTTCAGACTCAAGTTCACAGTAGACCCCAAATAGTTCCTGAAGATCATTGGTCGAAAGGGGTTAGTTATTGCTCAGATTGGTTTAGAGCATAAAGTTACTATCCATTTTCCAAGTAAAGGGAGCAATGAGATACAAGACAAAATCACAATCATTGGATATAAATATAACACCATAGACACTTGGGATACAATAATGGAAATGGTGCAAAATTTGAAAAAGAACAGTTACTAAGCAAATTTCACTAAACAATCGTGTTTATGGCCACATTATTGGATCCCGTGGAAAAGCCATTCATAAAATCATGAATCAATTTCAGGTCGACATCTCTTTCCCTCCTAGAGGAGTCCAAGATGCAAACATCATCACTGTGACTGGACTCCCTAATAAAGTCACAAAAGCAATTGATCACATCCTCAGTCTTAAGGAATATTTTCTGGCTGTTGTTCCAAAGCATGAGTTACAGAAGGAGCATATGAGGAAGGTCACTCTGTGTGATTTAGTCTATACTCCATCCAAGAGTTTTGCAGAAAAAGATGTTCCCTGCACTGCAAACACCATTCAAAAGATCCCTGACATGAACAGCTCTGAAGATTTTCCGAGCTTGGATCCTCAAGTGGACCCTAAGACTCACCCTTGGAGATGCAAATACTGACCAAAACCCAGAAATTGTTCCAGCAAGCTTACTGAAAGATGTCAAAAATTATCTCTAAACAGACCCAGCTTCTGGATCATATGTACATTTCTTATACTTTGACTCCAATACGTCTCTCCTTAAATCCTCCAAAATACGTTATAGTGAAAGTGAAGTGCTCAGTTCTGTGTGAGTCCAGTAATTACCAATGTAGTGTCTAATTTCCACTCAGGACCTGCCTTTGAAATTTCATTTATGGGACAAACTTTCCATTGTTTTAAAGTTTTAAACGTATTTCATTAAAATATTAAACAACTACCATATGCTTCCTGAATTTCATGATCTGCTTAACATGTCATTGTTCGCTTAACTTTCGTTATGAGAACTCAATAATACGGCAAGGAGATTACATCTGTGTCATCGTCCCAGGGCATAAAGTTTGACTTCACAAAAACTAAAACTGATTGTGCTATTTTTACCCTTTTTTTCATGTATTCTTATTTGCATTACTCCTGATCTTCTCTTTTGTAGAGTGCAAACAGATTCTTTGCAAACAACCAAAATGTTCATTTAGTGTGGCTTATAGAATAGAAAGAAAAATAAACTTTGGATATCATGATTAGGTGCTGGCTGTGGTGTTGGAGTGATTGCATATCAAAATTAACATAGCAGTGATGTTAGAAGGGATATGAAAGGCCAGAATGTAAAAAAAATTATCAGGTTACTTAGAATTGCTTTGGTTTTTCAGATGATGTTTCTAATTGCAATTTGGTAAATTGAGACTTCCATGATTTTTTTTTTCATTCCCCAGACATACTTTACAAAAGGCTTCCTTGGGGAAAAATGTCAAACCCAAGAAGAGACTGTATTTTCATCTATTTTCCAATGATCTACTAAGTCTGGTGAAACTTTAGGGTAATGGTAACAAGTGTTATTTTAGTGAATTCTGTGGGTCACCAATAAGATCCTCCCTGTAGGATAGAAGCACTTACTACTCATTCAGATGCTGCTGTAAACAGCTGATGTCTAGTGTTTACATCTACCCACCACCAGCATTTTCCTCATCTGAAGTGAGCCGCCTTGCCCAAGGCATGTCTCCTTCCCAGGGGTAGCATCATTCCAATGAGTAGTCAACCCAACCCTGTTTCCTCATTTTAGGACAACTCTGCTTGGCCATCTTAAGTCTAGCTCTCACTGTGAGCTCAGGTGACTCCTTTGTTGGGACTGTATCAACATTAAACTTTCTGCCCAATTCTGCTTTGTTCATTCCCCAACAGGTGTTCATTCTAAGATGATTTTCCAGTAAACTTTCTATATCCAAATGCTCTCTGGGTCTGATGCAGCTATAGTTAGATGAATTGATCTGAAAAACACCCTTATATGGGATATGAGGGTTTATCAAGGGAGGGGAAATGGAGACAGGCCTTAATATCAATGATGATCACCAAATATTAAGGAGTGGCTCACTTTGTTTTAAATAGTCTCAAGCTTCTGTATACATGCATATTGCCTTTCCAAAACACCACAAATGTCTAGTGTTACTGAACATTTAATATCTTTTAATTTTGTTTTGTTCTGTTTTTGCTTTGGCATTTAGAATTAAAGGCTTTGCATGACACTGTGAACATTCTGATACCATCACTTGCTTCATAATGCCAAGCTGCTCTTCTTACAAAGCTGGGCCCGGATAGCAGGTTGGGGAGGAAGGATGCTTGGGTCAAGGTAACGGACATACACACCTAGGTTAGGATATATGTATATGCAATTTAACTAAGCTTTACCAAATTTTCTTTGTACAAGAAGTATATGAGTTCCTGGTGGTCCACATCTTCATCAACAACTGGTGTTACTAGCCTGACCTGGTAGACATTATTTTAGCATAATATTGATTTTATGCCACTGAGTCAATGTCTTTTATGATTATAGATAGACATGTACCCTAGCTTTTTGTCCTAACACGTTAAGCTTAACCATTATTCTTCAGGTGAATCTGAGTTATGGTTATACATCCTTGGAAAACATTACTAGCAACATACCGGATATTTATGTTTTACCCTCATGAGCTCCATCCCCAATATCAACAATTGCTCACTAGAACCACTGGATGTTAATTTAGATTTTGCCACTATTGGGCACTGAAATGAGTCAGATTGATGCATTAATTAAACTTACCCAAGGCTAAATAAACAATTTCCTCTTCTATATTTTATTTTTAAATATGTTTAGCCATGTTATTCAACAAAACCATCAGAGTATCTGCAATGAGATTAGATGTAATATTAAAAGAGGGAAGAGATATGGGGATATATGTATATGTATAGCTGATTCACTTTGTTATAAAGCAGAAACTAACACACCATTGTAAAGCAATTATACTCCAATAAAGATGTTAAAATAAAAAGGCCAGTGAGTTTTAAGGGGAAAAAAATAAAATAAAAATAAATTATGTAAAGACAATAGCAATAAGAATAAAAACAAAACCACCATTATAGAAATAAACACAAATTCAAAAATAAACTTCTCATAAAATTTCCAAAAAGAAATAAAACTCCAAAGATTAAATACACTTGAAAGTTAAATTTGGATGTTTTCCCTCTTTTTCTATGTTCTGAAATATTTTAAGTAGAATTGGATTATTTACACTCTAGACGTTCATAGAATGAACACTCTGAAACCATCTAGGCCTCATAGATTCTTAAGGGAAAGTTCTGTATTTTCTATCATGGTCATTTGGTCTATTGAGATTTTTTTTTCCTACTTGGGTCAAATTTGATGTTTTATGTTTCTGGAAATTATCTCATTTATTTGTAGTTTTATATTTCCCCAGGGCTTCTGTAAAAAAGTACTACAAACTTCGTAGTCTGAAATAACAGAAATGTATTCTCTCACAGTTCTAGACGCTAGAAGTCTGGAATCAATGTGTTGGCAGGCCTATATTCCCTCAAAATGCTCTAGGGGATACCTTGTTCCTTGCCTTTTCTAGATTTTGGTATTGGTTGGCAATCCTTAATGTTCTTTGGCTTTTAGACCCATCATTCCAAGCTCTGACTCCATCTTCACATCTCCTTTCTATTGTATGTGTCTGTCCTCCCCGCTTTTTTTCTTATAAGGACACTAGTCATTGGATTTAGGCACACCAAGGTAATTGAGGATAATCTTATCTTGAGAACCTCTATTATATCTGCAAAGATCCTTTTCCCAAATAAAGTTATATTCACAAACTCCAAGGGTGAGAATGAAAGGATGCCTTATGGGGGGTGGTGGTCACCATTCAACCCACTACAGCTTGGATGTCTGAAAAGTCATTCGGAAAACAATAAAATTATCTTTTCCTCATTCCAAACAATTGTAGAAACTTTAAGTGGACCATAAAATCAAACGTGAAAGTTCCATAAGAAAGCATGGATGAAATCATATAATTTCACAAGATTAGTAGTTAATAAAGTCAAATTCTATAACAGATTCTCAGTAATACTTTAGTAATAGAAAGTAGAGACAGAAAAATCTTGGTTGTAGCCTCTCCATCAGTAAGTGTGAGGAAAGCTTTGACATTATAAAATCACCATATCTTGGGAAATATATTTACCTTAGCAAATTGTGTACATCCCAGATTTTGTCATTTGAGACATTTTTTACTTCAGGTGCAGTTCATATAGTTGCAGTGGTTGTAGCCCTAGTCTAATTTGAACATCTTTCCTTATACAAACTTTCTTGTTCCTTTTGAGCCCAACATATCTGCCACTCCAATACTATAGGAATATAGTCTCAGCTTAGTGACATAGCCTTCACTATCTCCTCTGAGCAGATATTTTCAGTTTTATGATTTAGTCCATTGACACATGCTAAGGAAAATCATAGGTTTGTGAAATCACTAGGAAGAATTCCCCCTATCTCAAATTTGTTTCATCTGGAGAATCACAATTAACAGTTTCCTGAACTGGAGATGATGATGTTTCTGTATCTTGAGCCCAAAAGGACTTTATGAAAACTAATAATTCTGCCTTTTCTTTACTTTTTGAACATTTTTGATGGTTCATCAAGAGCCAGACAAGATCAGCAAGCCCACAATGTGACATATCTTTGAAGCTCATATTCTAATTACTTGATTATTTTCCACCCAAGAGATAGTGGACAAGCGAAAGGAATTCAAAACTTGTCCCTTTAGTTCCCTTCTAGGTCCTTGAAATAACTCACAGGATAAGATTACCAACTCAGCCTTACTTGAATAAGCACGCTTATGTAATATGAAGCTTTACAAATAATTTCAAGGATCCCAGCAATCAACAGGCCCATAAAAAGAGGAAAATAGTCTGGAACATTGAGATAAATTCCTGAGATATTTGCTTCCCACAACAGATGTGTTTTTGGTCTGAGTTCAAAGGGAAGTGCTATAAGTAAGGTTATCAGTGACCTCACACAGCCCAGAGCATTTTAGGTTATGAACCATCTGCATTTTATACTCAGATAGTTAGAGAGATTATATATTATTTTACAAGGATTAATTCCTCAAAAATTCATACATTCTGGGATTATTTACCATTAACTCTTTTTCAAACCAAGGACATCCTGCTAATAACATTTCATTGATAAGGACACGCCTCTCTACTGGTATCAATCCATTGACCAACATGTTTAAAAGTGAGTTCTAATGACTAGTTTCCTTTGTTTCTTGGACCTTTCTTTGATACAGGAGAGAAATGGATCATAGTAGATATTTTAGATCCTCTTCTAACCTTAAATTAAGAATGGTTAGGGTGTGCATCTAAAGATGTCTACCTAGAAGTGAGTACTAACAGTTTAATGCTAGAATATCACTAGTACGCCGTAGTACAGAGGAATTGACTATTTTTCATTTAGAGATAGAATATTGTTCTATCCACTGATGGGCAGAAAAATAAATGATCACCTCATAGCTTTTGTTCATTTTCTTCTATAAGGTTGTGTCTTCAAATGACCACTCATAAGAGCAACAACAACAACAGCAGTAACAACAACAAAGTCCAGAAGGAATAGAATCTGGTTTCCATAGTTGTAACTATATTACTTAAAACATCTAGTTTTTACAAAATGATGAGACAAGAAAAGAAATAGGAAAGTATGGCCCATACACAGAAAATAAAGTCATTAATATAAGGTGACTCTGAGGAAACACAGATGTTGAACTTACTAGCAAAGATGTGGAGAAAAAGGAACACTTGTGCACCATTGGTGAGAATGCCAATTGGTGCAGCTACTATGGAAAACAGTATGGAGATTCCTCAAAAAACTAAAATTAGAACTACCATATCATCCAGTGATTCCACTTATGGGTATTTATCCCAAGAAAACAAAAACACAAACATGAAATGATATATGTACCCCTAAGTTGATTGAAGCATTATTTACAATAGCCAAGATATGGAAACAACCTAAGTGCCCATCAGTGTATAAATGGATAAAGAAAATTTGAGATCTGTATATTATTCAGCCATAACAAATAATGATATACATGATTCCTGGGATATAACTTTTATCTTGCTAGTAGGAAAGGAGTAGGAGAAGGGAACCTCATACCTCTTGGCTGCACTCACCAGGAATTTAACTGCTTCAACTCACATTTGGAGAGAATAAGAAATGCCTGTGGCCTGCTTCTCCTGGTGAGATACCAAATACCTTTGTTGAGAGCTGAGGGTAAAGGAAGCCCTATCTTCTTAGCCTCAGCAAACTGGAGTTCAGCTTCCATCAAGCTGATAGAAGGGAGGGAGTGTTTCATCACTCAAGTGCCATAGATTCCTCCTGATCTTACTGAGATTAAGTGATTTTCTTGAATAAATGTTTTCTTTTATTTTCTATATGTGTTTACAATAATTTCAAGATGGTTTAAGTGTTTATACTTTTGTTTTAGTTTGTTTTGTTTTTATGCTATTTTTGCTAATTTTCAGCAGTTATGCTTATTTAATTAGGGAGTGGGTCTACTGAGCTCCTTATGCTCTCATTATGGATAAATGTTTTCTTTTATTTTCTATATGTGTTTACAATAATTTCAAGATGGTTTAAGTGTTTATACTTTTGTTTTAGTTTGTTTTGTTTTTATGCTATTTTTGCTAATTTTCAGCAGTTATGCTTATTTAATTAGGGAGTGGGTCTACTGAGCTCCTTATGCTCTCATGGATGTAAACTCTCTATGTCTTTTTAGTCCTTTTTACTAATTCATTTTTATTGTATTTTCCAAAATTATTGGTTTGTGACATATTGGGGAAAAGAAAGAAACTTATCCTTAACTATAGATAATTTGAGAAGCACTGTCCTAAAGACCCTGTTTTGTGACTTTGTCCATGGACAACTCTTTTCACTTGGCAAGGATCTTTCAAGACAAAGAGACTGCTCATATACGCACACACAGCAACTCATACACACACTACTCCATACATTAGATTATACTCTGGGTACCCAACACCTCAGAATTCATTTGTCCACTTCATAGAGTCTATGTTCCCAAAGATGGATTGTGTAGTTGGTGTTAATTCTCCTTGACTATAGAGGTGATATGGATAGAAATGTGGATGCAGCTTGAAATTGGAGGTTGGGATATGTACACAAATATGTTTGAGACTATGGGCTAAGACCATCTGTCCCCCAAAAGACCTACTTAATCACAGAATTCTAAAGATTTTGAAATTATAAGGTCAAGTTTAGCCTTTCAGTGGTTTATTTGTAGAAAATAAACAGGGAGATGCCAGTAGGTGGAAATATGTGGGTAACTTGTGGACAAAGGATATCTACCTTGGGTGATTTGTTGCTGTACTCAGGTGCTTCAACAGGTGGGAGCTGGGAGTAGATTCGATAGGCAAGCAAGTAAAGAATCCCCAGGCATGGGATGTAAAAGCACCCTCCCTGCAAAAAAGAAGGGAAAGTGGATATTTATCCTGGGAGTTTCTGAGCCATTGGAAAAGTAGGCTTACAGCTTTGATTTGCTGCTGTTGCATCTCCCCAAAGCAAATCATGATCTTTATTGAAAATTGAAGTTGATTCTGAACTTGTACTTGCCACAGTTATTTAACATAAACTTCTGATTTACAAACATTTTGTCTAAGTCATTTTTGGTAAGTCTTTTGAATATTTAGCTTAATAAAAGACAGGTGGATTCTCATACCTGATTCTGTATTCTGTAATCTATTCTGATATGTTATTACAATGGACTGATATGAAGAAAACTTGGCCTCATACAGAAATATAGTGGAAACAGAGAAGAGTATTTCGATTGTCTAATTGTGGATAATCTTAGATACATACCACAACTCAACAAGTGATCATTTCTTAAAAGTTAGTTGCAATGTGAAACTATCAATAAACTCTTCTTACTTTGTTAAATTAAAGTATATTGGACCCTCTTGCACTTTGAATGAAATTTTTACTATGCAAGAATTCGTAACATCATGCATTAGTAATTTGGAAAATAGTCCTCTAAGTCATGCAGGACTTCCATTTATTGACACATTTCAGTGTATATTTTTAACATTGTATTTATTGATATCACCATAGATCTCATCATTAAAAAAACTTTAGTAATAGAGAGATGTCAAGCTCCTACTGGCAGGTATACATTTTCCAAAATTCCAGTTTTTACTTAAAAGTTGAAATATTTTATTATTAGTAACATATGATGCATGTTGTTTTCTTTGATTGGCAGGCTCCCTTCATTAATTTTTAAGAAATTTTATACTAGATACCAAAGTATCAATAAATGTAGCTCGTCTGTTACTCATTTTTTCAAGTAAAATTTGTAGCCATGAAAACAATGGCTTTTTCAGGTTGCAACTAAAATAATCACACAAGTGCTGTTCCTTGAAATAAGCATTGTACTTCAGTGTGCAGCAGAATTATTTTATGCATACTTCGTGTTTCATCATATAAACTATATCATATATAAACATATCATATATCTTGGACCACATACTGCAGAAATCTGTAACCCAAACAATCAATAATCACAGACAAGAAACACTAAGAGAAAAGCCTACTCTCCCTAACCAAAAGATAGGGGAAAGGGTGGTCTAACAGAACATAAAAGCTTTTAAATGATACCCATCATACTCCAGCTGAACACCAATTGAAAATCTGTTCCCCAAATAGCTCCTCATGTTTTCCAAGAGTCAGAGAGGTTAGCAGATTTTCCACATCACCTGACTCCAGCACAGCAGAAAAAAGTAGTGGTTTTCTAATTTCCTAATACAATCGTTTTCACCAGAAAGCCTAAAGGACATTCTCAGACAAAGGAAAATTGAGAAAATTTACTACTGGTAAACTTAATCTTAAAGAATAACTAATGGGAATTCCCTGGCTGTCCGGTGGTTAGGGCTCTGCACTTCCACTTCAAGGGGCACGGATTTGATGCCTGGCTGGGGAAATAAGATCTCACATACCGCAAGGCCAAAAAAAGAAAAAAACCCCAAAAAACTAATAGGTAAAGTTATCTAAACAAAAAGTATTGAAAAAATGAAACTTAAGAAGGCTTGGAACTTTAGAAAGGAAAGAAGAATGCTGGGATGTTTAAAAGCAGGAGCAATATAATAGAGTATCCTTCTCATGAGTTCATTAAATCATATTTGATGGTTGAGGTAAAAATTATAACACCATGTGATATAGTGCTTAATGTATGCACAGGAAATAAGACAATTATATTTAAAATGTGGTAAGAACAAAGGTAATTAATTAAAGCAAAGTATTTAGATTTGGTTCAAAGTGATAAAATGTCGATACCAGTAAACTGTGATGTTATATATTTATGCTGTAATAACTAGAACAACCACTAAGAAAAATATAAATAACATGATATACTCAAAAATACTACATATTATCAAAAATACTACATATAAATCAAGATGGAATCACAAAAACAGAGTACAAGCAATCCACAGGAAAGCAAGAAATGAGAAACAAAGGAAAGAGAAGGGGAAGACCGAAATAGAAAATAAATAAATAGATGGCATATTTAAGCTATAATGTAGCAATAATGACCTTAAAAGTAATAGTCTCAATACACCAATTAAAGACAAACATTGACAGAATAAATATTTTAAAAATGATCCCTCAAAAAGCTGTCTACAAAAAGCTCACTTCAAATACAATGGTATAGGTAGGTTGAAAGTAAAAAGATGAAAACAGATGTGTTATACGAACATTAACTGAAACTTATCAGAAATGGCTCTGTTAATAATAGATACAGTAGACCTCAGAAAAAAAGAGAAAAAATACACAATTATACTTGTTGAATTCAAAAGTAACTTGTAGAATTCCTAGACAGAAAATGAACAAGAATGTAAAACAATAGAACAAAATCAAGCAATATGAGGTAAGTAGCATATATAGAATACCACACCCAATCAGAGTATAATATTTTTTCAGTTGCCCATGGAACATTTACTAAGATCCAACTTATCTTGGGACAGAAAACATAGCTCAATAATTTTTTTGAAAATGATGTCATACAGCACATATTTTCTGACCACATTGGAATCAATATAGAAATAAATAACAGAAGGATAACAAGAAAGTCTACAAACAATTGGAAATTAAACAGTACACTTCTAAACAATATATGGGTCAAAGAGAATGTTTCAGAGGAGAAAAACAAGAATATAGAACTAAATGAAATGGAAATGCAACATATAAAAATATGGAGGATGACAACATGTATTGAGAAGGAAATTTATAGTCCAAAATAGTTGCTTTAGAAAGAGGAAAGTTCTGAAATCAATCATCTAAATTCCTTCATCAAGAAACTATAAACATAAGAGCAAGATAAATGAAAGCAAGATGATAAATTAAAAAATAATGCTAAGAATAAACATAAATGAAAATAAAAACAGGAAAATGATAGAGAAAATTAATGAAACAAAGGCTGGCTCTTCAAAACATGAACACAGTTTAGCCAAGTTCTTTGTCATTTTAAAACAGGGATTGCGTTTTCTCATGTTTCCAATAACATGTTTCTTATCTCCATCTGAGACCTCATCAGAATGGCCTTTGCCATTCAAATTCTTACCAACATTGTACTCACAAAAACTTAGGTATTGTTTTGTTTTGGGGGTGGCAAATATGCTCAGACACTGAGATTGTCTTTGCCAATAGTTTATTTAACATAGGTTCACTGTGGAAATTTCACAAGCCAATAGCATACAGGGTAATGTATTTTAATAAACCAATAAACAAATAACATACTCCAAACAAATGACAAATTAACTACACTATTATTCCAGGCAACGGGAGATGACAGAAATAAGGTCCAAATTAAGTTCAAGGTATACCTTTTTTATGAGCTTTAGATTCTCAGGAAAGACAGCTTTGCCAAAGACAGCTGACATTTACCTGCCAGAGCAAAAATAAAAGTCCCTTGTTCTGAGGGTTATCGCCCCAGGGACCATTGCCTGGCTTTCTCCACTGCTTGCATGGAATGCCTCTCCAAGACAGGAACAGATGTTCCTTCTCTTCCTGAGACTGCTGCATGGTTTATCACCACTACCAACCAAGTGTAGCCTGGCCATGGCAGGAGCAATTTCCTCAAGAACTTCAGAGAGCTAGATCAGCAAAGGGTAGCTTTTTCCCAGACCAACACTCTCAGATATTACTAACAAAGTCTCAGTATTTATTCTAATGTCTCCTTGCAATAACTATTGCTTCTCCACATGTTCTTATCGATAAGCCCCTAGCTGGGACCCTCAGCAACTGAGCTACTAAGTTTTTATCGAGAAGACATGAGATGCTGACATCCTGACACAACTTACTTCATTCTTATATCAGTACAACTTTACTTCTGAAAACGACCTTTTTTTGTCTTTGTCTTAAACAAGTAAATTAAAACAACTTCACTTAAGTCATAACAAATGGATCTGAAATCATATCAGAGCAATAAACAACATGTATTCTCAAAGAAGCTTGAGGCTTTCTCTATAGCTCTCCTCTTTTCTTTCTCAGCTCTCATCAAAATTGCCCTTACAGGCCATTCACAGCAAAGTAGGCCTTTTCTAGCATTCACCTCAAAATTCTTCCAGCCTCTACCCATTACCCAGTTCCAAAGCCACTTCCCCATTTTAGGTGTTCGTTACAATAGTACCATACTTCTTGGTACCAATTTCTGTCTTAATACATTTGGGCTGCTATAACAAAAATACCATAAATTAGGCAGGGTGCTGGCAGATTTGGGATTTGATGAGGGCCTGCTACCTCATAGATGGCCATCTTCTCACTGTAACCTCCCATAGTGGAAGGAGGATAGGGAGCTCTGTGGGATTTCTTTTATAAGATTAATAATCCCATTTATTAGAACTCTACCTTCATGACCTAAGCACCTCCCAAAGGCCTTGCCTCCTAATACCATCACTAGGTTTCAACATATGAATTTTGGGGGGGCACAGATATTAAGTCTATAGCATGAAACATTGCTCTGTATACCAAAATTTATGGCTTGGTGAGATGGATAACACCTACTACAAGATGGAACTCTGATTGCACGGTAAATTGATGTCACATTGTTAAGCATTTAGTCTCTACTAAGGCCCAATAGAAAACCAAAGGCTGTTTCTAAAAGTAGAGTAGTTATTTGGAGAGGATTGGAGGACTTTTCTTCAAAATCCCAAGGACTTGTTGTGTGATGCCAATAGGGACCTGCCAAAGGCTAGAAAGAGCATATCTATCTGCTACTGAAATATCAAGCAACTTTGAGTCTCATAAATCATATGGCACAAGTGACACAGCAGCTTGCACAGCATCCTGTACCAGTTGCAGAGCCTTCTCTTATTTTGGGGCCCCACTCGAAACTAATAACTTCTCGGAAAGCACACCCTAATTAGGAATATATTGTCTCCAAATCCAGAAAGGCCCATATGTCATTGTGCCTTTCTTTTGATTGTAACAAGAACCAGATGCAACACCTTATCCTTTACCTTAGAAGGGATATCTCAACATGCCCCATACTTCTAGACCACTAGAAATTTTACTGATGCAGAAATGGTCTGAGATTTTGTCAGAATGATGTCTTATCATCTGACATGCAAATGTCTTACCAGTAAGTCCTGGGTAGCTGCTATTTCTTCCCCATGAGATCCAATCAGCCTAATATCATTAATGTAGTAGGTCAATGTGATTTCTTATAGAAGGAAAAGGTAATCAAGATGTCACCAGACCCCCTCCCAGACCTCAGACAATACTCAAATCTACAGTAATCAAAACAGCATGGCACTATCACAAAAATAGACATATAGATCAATGGAACAGAATAGAAAGCCCAGAAATAACCCCATACAGCTATGGTCAATTAATCTTTGACAAAGAAGGCAAAAATATACAAAGAAGAAAAGAGAGTCTCTTCAGCAAGTGGTGTTGGGAAAGCTGGAGAGCCTCATGTAAATCAGTGAAATTAGAACAATCCCAAACATCATATGCAAAAATGAATTCAAAATGGTTTAAAGAACTAAATATAAGACATGACACCATAAAACCCCTAGAAGAGAACATTTTATGAAATAAATCATAGCAATATTTTCTTAGACCAATCTCAGGTAAAAGAAATAAAAACAAAAATTTAAAAATAGGACCTAATGAAACTTAAAAGCTTTTGCACAGCAAAGGAAACCATAAACAAAACAAAAAGACAATCTATGGACTGGGAGAAAATATTTGCAAACAATGCAACCAACAATGGGGTAATTTCCAAAATATACAAACAGCTCATACAACTCAATATCAAAACAACAAACAACCCTCTCAAAAAATGGGCAGAAAACTTAGACATTTCTTCAAAGAAGACATACAAATAGCCAACAGACACATGAAAAGATGCCCAACATTGCCATTTATTAGAAAATTGCAAGTCAAAGCTACAATGAGATATCACCTCACATCAGTCAGGATGGCTATCATCAAAAAGTCTACAAATAATAAATGCTGGAGAGGGTGTAGAGAAAAGGAGACCCTCCTATACTGTTGATGGAAATATAAATTGGTAGAGCCACTATGGAAAACAGTATTGAAGCTCCTTAAAAAACTAAACATAAGGTTACTATATGATCCAGCAATCTCATTCCTGGGCATATATCTGGAAAAGACAAAAACTGTAATTTGAAAAGATACATGCAATCCAATATCCCAATATTCATAGCAGCACTACTTATAATAGCCAAGACATGGAAGCAAATCAAAGTGTCCATCAACAGGTGAATGGATAAAGAAAATGTGTTATATATGTGTGTGTGTGTGTATATATATACACACACACACACATATATATATATATAACGGGATATTACTCAGCCATTAAAAAAGAATGAAATATTGCCATCTTCAGCAACATGGATGGACTCAGAGAATATCATACTAAGTGAAGTAAGTCAGACAGAGAAAGACAAATATTATATGATATCACTTATATGTGGAATCTAAAAAATAATACAAATGAATCTATATACAAAACAAAAACAGACTCACAGACATAGAAAACAAACTTCTGTTTACCAAAGTGGAGGAGGGATAAATTAGGAGTATGGGATTAACAGATATACACTACTATATAAAATGGACAAACAACAAGAATTTACTGTGCAACACAGGGAACTATATTCATTATCTTATAATAATCTATAAATATATATATATATATGAATCACTTTGCCATACACCTGAAGCTAACACAATAATGTAAATCAACTATACTTCAAAAAAAAAAAGAGATATCAACAGACCAAATTATGGCATAGCACTGGGGAGAGATGGCAAATACTTGAGGTAGGACAATGAAGATATTTTTCTGGTCTTGCTAACTGAAACTACACTGCTTCTAGTAGTCTTTACTAACAGATATTGAGGCCATAAAAATAAATTCCAGAACAATGGCTGCATACCAGGTACCAGAGGATTTGTTAATTTACTCAAGCATTAAACCACATCTGGAACAGCAGCAGCAGTTGGAGTCACCGCCTTGTTAGCTTTACCATAACCCACTTTCATTATCTAAGATCCATCTGTTTACTTCACAAGCCAAATAAATGAGTTGAAAGAGGATGAGGTGGGAATTACCACTCCTGTGTCCTTCAAGTCCTTGTTAGTGGCACTAATGTCAACAATCCCTTCAGGCATTGTTTACATTTTACTATTTTCCTAGGTAAGGCAGGCAGTTCTAGTGGCTTCTTCTTGGCCTTTTCTACCATAATAGTCTTTACTCCACTGGTCAGGGAGACATTGTGGGGATTCTTCTAGTCTCCAAGTATGTCTATTCCAATTATGCAGTCCAGAACTAGGAAAATAAACACATTATGGGTTCATGGAGTCACTGGACCACTTTGAAATGGACTTAAGCCGAAACTCCATTGCTCATTTCCATAAGACCCTACTCTGACTGGTGGACCACCAGACTGGAATTAGTGTCAACTTAGAGCCAGTGTCCAGTGATCACCCAAAGTCAGTATTTCCCTTTCTCCACTGCACTGTCAGACTGGTAAAATGTTTTAAGTTATTTTGGAGAAGGCTGGGAGAAATAGTATATATTTTTGCCAGTGCGTAGGATTCTTTCTCCATGGGAGTTGCTTCTCTATTTTGGTGATTCAAGTTAGACTTCTGTTGATTCACTTAGAACTCAATCACTTATACAGATCAGGTAAAAATTCAGTAGACTGCTCAGTGACAGCAGTTCCCACTGTAATTTCTGAACTACAGAAAAGAGCAACCACAGTACTCTTAAATAATGCTTAGTTCTCTCAGTCATGGTGACTGACCCTACCAGTGTGCATGAGCAGGTATTGCATAATAAATCTACTCCAATATCCCAGTCTCCCTAGCCTTTGGATCACTTCCTGTACAGTATGCCAAGGCAGGTCTGGAATTTTAACTTCATACACTCTAGGCCACCATTTGGTTCATGTTTCAGTCAATCAAGAAAATAAACTTTTAAGCCCTTTATAACTCCTTGAGCACCCCTAGAATCCAGAATCTCTGCTTAGCAGGTCCATAGCAATAAATTTGATTTGATATAATTTCATGTTCTTTTCACCATTATCCTACACTCTTAGCATTCATTTCCACGTGTATTCCTCATATCTCTGTGTTTATATATGGTAAAAAATCATGCAGTTGTTTTTGAGCATAGCATTCCTCCTCTTGGGTCACAACTTATATCTCATCTCTCAGAGCCTGCTGAGACTGAGCCTAGGTATTTGTCTTGAAGCAAAGAGGGGTGGTGGAGGTAAGTCTTGAGGGGAATCAGCTGTGTCTTGCAAGGCATCTAACTCAGAGTAGGTCATTCTGGTTTCTTCAAGCAAAGTGTGGTTAACCTCATCAGAGAGAGGTAGAAGGGCTATTTCTATTGGCAAAGAAGACACAGCAGAATTTAGGGGTTCAATATTCCCAGCTTCATTAAAATCTTCCAATATGTCCCTATTCCAATTTTCAGGATACCATTCCTCCCCAATCAGTTTAAAGAAGACATTCTGGGAGGTTGGGAATTTAATCTGTATTGTAATTTAATATACTTGCAGGATGATATTCTGTATTTAATTTTCTGAAATTTTAGCTCTGGCTGCAGGAGATAAGGATTTCTTTCAGGGAAGACATAGAAAATTTAAGATCATTTATGCAGAGCTTGAGCTGGGAATTTGAAGCCCTGAGCTTATTCTTTTCATTCTATATTTTTTTCCAGCACAGTTAGGAGCAAGCAGCAAATCTCATTCCTCTCACAAGACTGACAAGAATTTTTCTAACTTATGAAATCCATAGTCATTTAGAACTTTGCCTTTATAAGTATTTGATTTGAATATCCAGTGGTGATATTTTTCATGTCTCTATTGCCACATCACACCGTGGACTATCAGTGTCCTCTTTACCACTGGAAATAGAGTTATTAATCCCTTTAAATGAAGTTACATTAGAGAACCATTACCAGAAACACCAGAACCAATTTGAAAAATTGATCCTTATGTATCTGACCTTCTAGAACTATTCTCAAGACCAAAATCTGTATCAACAAGGGTTACCCAGATTGAGAGAGAGACTTATTTTAAGAAATAGTCTTCTGATTGTGGGGGGTGCTAAGTCTGAAATACGTATGGCAGTTTGGAAACTCATACAGGAGTTGATTCTCTAGTCCTGAAGTAGAATTTCTCCTTCTCCAGGAAATCTTAGTTTTTCTTCTCTAAGCCTTCAACTGATTGCATGAAGTCCATCCTACATCACTGAGAGAAATCTCCTTTCTTAATATTAACATATTTTATATGTTAACCAGATCTACAAAATACCCTAACAGCAATACCTAGATCAGTGTTTGGTTAAATAATTGGGAACTATAGCCCAGCCAAGTTGACATATGAAATTACCATCACAATAGCAAATGATCAAAACTCAACTAAGATGAAATAGAAAAATTTGAGCAGTCTTATAACCATTAAATAATTTTAATTTGCAGTTTAAAAAACTCTCCAAAATTAAATATCCTTGCCAAGATGGTTTCACTGGGAGAATTCCACCAACAATTTATAAAATAATTTAAAAGTTTTATAGTCTCTACGAGAAAATGGAAGAATAAAGAACACTACCCCACACATTTTATGCAACTTGTAATTACCCTGATATCAAAACTGACAAAAACTGTATAGAAAATGAAAACTACAGGCCAATATCTCATCAATTCAGACACAAAAATGTCTCCAACAGAATATTAGCAAATCTAATCCAACAATGCTTAAAAAGAATTATACACTATGACTAAGTGGGATTTATACAAGATTTGCAACAATGTTCCAACATTTGAACATCAATGTAATGCATTATAACAGGCTAAAGGTTAAAAATATCATATCATATCCATTGATGTAGAAAACATTTTTGAAAAAAATACATTTATTCATGAAAATAACTGTTGGTAATTTAGAAATAGAGGGGAATTACTTTAACTTGATAAAGTATTTCTACAAAAAACACAGTTACCATCTTGTTTAATGATGAAAGAATGAGTGTGCTACCCTTAAGTTTGGGAACAAGGTGAGGATGTCTGCTTTCACCTCTCTTATTCAATATGGTACTTGAAATTCTAATCACTGCAACAAGGTAATAAAAAGAAATAAACATATACAGAAGTGAAAGGAAGAAAATAAGTTGGTCCTATTTGCAAATTACATGATTCTCTATGTAGGAAATTCTGAGGAATTTACTAAAAATTCAGTATAACTAATGAAGGAGCTCAGCAAGGTCACAAGACACAAGATCAACACACAAAATCAACCTCATTTTAATATACTAACAACAACTACATGTGAAAACTGAAATTAAAAGCACATATTTACAATTGCTCCAAAAATTGAAATAGTTAAATATATGTGCAACAAAACATGCACTGAATCTGTATGCTAAAAATTGCAAAATGCTGATGAAAGAAAACAAAGAAACCAAAATAAATGAAGAGACATACCATGCTGACAGAATGGAAAACAAAACAATAAAATGTAAATTTTCCGAAAAGTGATCTGTAAGTTTCACGAAAATAATACCAAAATCACTGAGAAGTTTTTTCTAGACTTAGACAATTTTTACTAAAATGTATATGGAAAGGCATGTAGACTATTCTACTGGCCTTAGAGTTGTTGGAACAATCCTGAAAATAATAAAGAAGGGCTGAATCACTCTACCCAATGTTAAGGCTTATTATAATGCTGTTGTAATCAAGATAGTATGGTTTTGCTAGAGGGATAGAAACATAGATCATTGGAACAAAATAGAGAACCAAAAAATAGACCCACCCACATAGGGCCAACTGATTTTGACAAAGGATACAGAAGTTGCTTTGCATTTTTTGCATCTTTTGCAAAAGGAATTTAATGGAGGAATTATAGCCCTTTCAACAATAACAATTAAAAAAAACACTGGAACTAATAAACATCTATGAACAAACAAAAAATAAACCTTGGCCTAAACCAACAAGAATTATCCAACATGTGTGTGTGGAGGTTTCCCACACCAACAAGCAATTCTCAGATGCCAGCAGTATGTCTGAGAATTCAAATAAATTCTGACACTATCTACCTGGAGATAGAATCAGATTCCACAGTTAAAGAGCTCAGTCACAAAAGACCTGCCCTCCACTTCAGATGCCAGTACCAATCCCACTTTGTTACCTGCTCTTCTGACTTACTGGGTACAAATTGGAGGTTCCAACAACCCCCTCCAACTCTGGATGCCAATTGCAAGTCCAGGTTGTTACCTGTACTTCTGACCAAATGATTAAAAATCAGAGGTTCCCACAACCCCCTCCTCAGTTTAAACTACTTTGCTAGAATGGCTCACAGAACACAGGAGCACCTGTTTACTCACTAAATTACCAATTTATTACAAAGCATATTAAAGGATACAAATTAATAGTCAGATGAAGAGATACATAGGACAAAATCCTGAACAAAGGAGTTTCTGTCCTTATGGAACTTGGGGCCCAGTTTGATAGCACATGGAAGCATTCTGTTTCCCAACATGGAAGTTCTCCAAAAAAGTGCCAAAACGCTGTCTTTTAAGGTTTTTATGGGGGCTTCATTACATAGTCATGATTGACTAAATTATTGGCCAATGGCAACTGATTCAACCTCAAGCTCCTCTCCCCTCCCAAGAAATCAAGGGGTGGAACTGAAAGTTTCCAACCTCTAATCTCATGGTTGGTTCTCCTAGCAACCAGTCTCCATCCTTAGGTGCTTCCAAAAATTGTCTCATTTATATAACAGGAGACATCTTTATCACTCTCAACACTCAGGAAATTCCAAGAGTTTGGGGAGCAGTGAGACAGGAACTGTGGATGAAAACTAAATATATACATATTTCCTAGAAATCACAATATCACAGCTGTTTTTATTTTTTTCTTTCTGGATAATTCATAGTATATAGAAATAAAACTGATTGTTGTACATTGATTTTGTATCCAGTAACTTTACTGAATCTGTTTACTAGTTCTAACAGTTTATTGGAAGACACTCAAGGGATTCCTATGTATAAGGGATGTCATCTGCTTCAAAGAATAATTTAACTTCTTCCTTTCCAATTTGGATGCCTTTCATTTCTCTTTCTTGCCTAATTGTTCTGGCTCGGATTTCCAATAGTATGTTGAATAGAAATAACAAGATTGGGCAAACATGTCTCATCCCTGATCTTAGAGGGAAAGCTTTCAGGTTTCTACCATTGACTATGGAGTTTGCTATGGGCTTAACACATATGGACTTTATTATGCTGTGGTACATTCCTTCTATACATAATGTGTTGAGAGTTCTTATCATGAAAGGATGTTGAATTTTTTCAAAATTTTTCTTCATCTATTTAGATGTTCAAATGATTTATTTTGTTAATGCAGTGTTTCACATTGATTGATTTGCGGTTGTTGAACGATCATGTATTCCAGGGATAAATCTACTTGTTCATGTATATAATCCTTTTAATGTAGCATTGAATTCCTGTTGCTATGATTTTGTTAAGGATGTTTACATCTTTGTCCATTAGAGATATTTGACTGTAATTTTCTTTTTTTGTAATGTTCTTGGCTGGCTTTAGCATCAAGGTATTGTTTGTCTCATAAAATCACTTTGGAAGTGTACCCTCCTCTTCAATGTTTGGCTGAGTTTTAGAAGGACGTTATTCTTTTTCAAATGTTTGGTAATCTGTAAAGCGTTTTTGTTTTATCTATTGTCTTTCAACTAATTTATTTATTTTGATCTAATCTTTATCTTTTCCCTTCTGCTAACTTTAGGAGTACTTTATTATTTTTTTCTAGTTCTTTTAGGTATAATTTGGGTTGTTTATTTGAGATCTTTCTTTTTTCTTAATGTAGGCATTATCTGCCATGAACTTCCCTGCTAGAACTACTTTTGGCCTATCCCATAAGTTTTGGTATATTGCATTTCCATTTTCTTTTCTCTTAAGATAATTTCTGATTTCACTTTTGACTCCTTTTGACCCATTCATTGTTCAAAAGTGGACTGTTTAATTTATACATATTTGTGAATTTTCAAAATTTCCTCCTGCTATTGATTTTTAGTTTCCTACCATTGTGGTCTGAAAGATATTTGATATGATTGCAATCTTTAAAATTTTTTTTAGAGAATTCAATATTTTTGTTTTAAAATTTTTATTTTATATTGGAGCATACTTGATTAACAATGTTGTGTTAGTTTCAGGTATACAAAAAAGGGATTCACTTACACATATACATATATCTATTTTTCTTTTAAATTCTTTTCCTATTTTGGTTATTACAAAATATTGAGGTGAGTTCCTTGTGCTATACATTAGGTCCCTCTTGGTTATCTATTTTATTTTATTTTTTATTTATTTTTATTTTTTAAATTGGGGAATAGTTTTACAACATTGTGTTAGTTTCTACTGTACAGCAAAGTGAATCAGCCATATGTATACATATAGCCCCTCATTTTTGGATTTGCTTCCCATTTAGGTCACCACAGATCACTAAGTAGAGTTGCCTGTGCTATACAGCAGGTTCTCATTAGTTATCTATTTCATAAATGTTAGTGTATATATGTCAATTCCAATATCCCAATTTATCACACACACATTCCCGCCCTTGGCATCCATACATTTGTTCTCTACGTCTGTCTCTATTTCTGCTTTGCAAACAGGTTCATCTATACCATCTTTCTAGATTCCACATATATGCATTAATATATGATATTTATTTTTCTCTTTCTGACTTAATTTACTCTGTATGACAGTTTCTATGTCCATCCACATCTCTACAAATGACCCAATTTCATTCCTTTTTATGGCTGAGTAATATTCCATTGTATATATGTACCACACTTTCTTTATCTATTCGTCTGTTGATGGGCATTTAGGTTGTTTCCATGACATGGTTACAGTAAATAGTGCTACAGTGAACACTGGGGTGCTTGTATATTTTCGAATTATGGTTTTCTCCAGGTATATGCCCAGTAGTGGGATTGCTGGCTCATACAGTAATTCTATTTTTAGTTTTAAAGGAACATCCATGCTGTTCACCATAGTAGCTGTATCAATTTACATTCCCATCAAAAGTGCAAGAGGGTTCCCTTTAATCCACACTCTCTCCAGCATTTACTGTTTATAGTTTTTTTGATGATGGCCATTCTGACCATTGTGAGGCAATACCTTGTTGTAGTTTTGATTTGCATTTCTCTAATAATTAGTGATGTTGAGAATCTTTTCATGTGTTTGTTGGCCATCTGTATGTCATCTTTGGAGAAATTTCTATTTAGGGCTTCTGCCAATTTTTTGAATGTTTTTTTTGTTTGTTTTTTGACATTGAGTTGCATGAGTTGTTTGTATATTTTGGAGATTAATCCTTTGTTATTTCGTTTGCAAATATTTTCTACAATTCTGAGGGTTGTCTTTTCATCTTCTTTATGGTTTCCATTGCTGTGCAAAAACTTTTAAGTGTCATTAGGTCCCATTTGTTTATTTTTGTTTTTATTTTCATTACTCTAGGAGGCAGATGAAAAAAGATCTTGCTGCAATATATGTCAGAGAGTGTTCTGCCTATGTTTTCCTCTAAAAGTTTTATAGTATCTGGACTTCCATTTAGATGTTTAAAAAATTTTGAGTTTATTTTTGTGTAAGGTGTTAGAGAATGTTCTAATTTCATTCTTTTATATGTAGATGCCCAGTGTTCCCAGCACTAATTTTTGAAGAGACTCTCTTCTCCATAGTATATTCTTGCCTCCTTTGTCACAGATTAGATGACCGTAGGTATGTGGGTTTATTGCTGGACTTTCTATACTATTCCACTGATCTAAACTTCTGTTTTAGTGCCATTATCATACAGTTTTGATGACTGTAGCTTTGTAATATACTCTGAAGTCAGGGAACCTGTTTCCTGCAGCTTCGTTTTTCTTTCTCAAGATTGCTTTGGCTATTTGTGGTCTTTTGTGTTTGGACAAAATTGTAAATTTTTTTGTTCTAATTCTGTGAAAAATGCCATTGGAAATTTGATAGGGATAGCATTGAATCTGTAGATTACTTTGTGTAACATAGTCATTTTGACAATACTGATTCTTCCATTTCAAGAACATTGTATATCTTTCCATCTGTTTGTGTCATCTTTGATTTCTTTCATCAGCATCTTATAGTTTTCAGAGTAAAGTTCTTTTGCCTTCTTAGGTAGGTTTATTCCTAGGTATTTTATTATTTTTGTTGCAATGGTAAATTGAATTGTTTTCTTAATTTCTGTCTATGAACTTATGTTGTTAGTGTATAGCAATGCAAGAGATTTCTGTGCATTAATTTTGTATCCTGCAACCTTACTAAATTCACTGATGAGCTCTAGTAGTTTTCTGGTAGCATCTTTAGGATTTTCTATGTATAGTATCATGTTCTCTTCAAACCATGACAGTTTTATTTCTTCTTTTCCAAATTGGATTCATTTTATTTTCTTTTTCTTCTCTGATTGCCATGTCTAGGACTACCAAAACTATGTTGAATAAAAATGGGGAGAGTGGACATCCTTGACTTGCTCCTGATTTAGGGGAAATGATTTCAGTTTTTCAACACTGGGAATGATGTTCGCTGTGGGTTTCTCATATATGACCTTTATTATGTTGAGGTATGCTTCTTCTATGCCCACTTTCGGGAGAGTTGTTGTCATAAATCGGTGTCAAATTTTGTCAGAAGCTTTTTCTGCATCTATTGAGATGATTATATTTACTTTTAACAACTTTATTGGAGTATAACTGTTTTACAATGGTGTGTTAGTTTCTGCTTTACAACAAAGTGAATCAGTTATACATATACATATGTTCCCATATCTCTTCCCTCTTGCATCACCCTCCCTCCCACCCTCCCATCCCACCCCTCTAGGTGGTCACAAACCACCTAGCTGATCTCCCTGTGCCATGCGGCTGCTTCCCACTAGCTATCTACCCTACGTTGGGTAGTGTATATATGTCCATGACACTCTCTCCCTTTGTCACAGTTTACCCTTCCCCCTCCCCATATCTTCAACTCCATGCTTTAGTAGGTCTGTGTTTTTTTCCTGTCCTACCCCCAGCCTCCTCATGACATTTTTTTTCTTGGAATCAATATATATGTGTTACCATATGGTATTTGTTTTTCTCCTTCTGACTTACTTCACTCTGTATGACAGACTCCAGGTCTATCCACTTCATTACAAATAACTCAGTTTCATTTCTTTTTATGGCTGAGTAATATTCCATTGTATATATGTGCCACATCTTCTTTATCCATTCATCTGTTGATGGAAACTTAGGTTGCTTCCATATCCTGGTTATTGTAAATAGAGCTAAAATGAATATTTGGGTACATGACTCTTTTTGAATTATGGATTTCTCAGGGTAAATGCCCAGTAGTGCCATTGCTGGGTCGTATGTTAGTTCTATTTGTAGTTTTTTAAGGAACCTCCATACTATTGTACATAGTGGCTGTATCAGTTTACATTCCCACCAGCAGGGCAAGAGTGTTCCCTTTTCTCCACACCCTCTCCAGCATTTATTGTTTCTAGATTTTTTGATGATGGCCATTCTGACCGGTGTGAGATGATATCTCATTGTAGTTTTCATCTGAGGGTTGCCTTTTTGTCTTGTTTATGGTTTCCTTTGCTGTGCAAAAGCTTTTAAGTTTCATTAGGTCCCATTTGTTTATTTTTGTTTTTATTTCCATTTCTCTAGGAGGTGGGTCAAAAAGGATCTTGCTGTGATTTATGTCATATAGTGTTCTGCCTATGTTTTCCTCTAAGAGTTTGATAGTGTCTGGCCTTACATGTAGGTCTTTAACCCATTTTGAGTTTATTTTTGTGTATGGTGTTAGGGAGTGTTCTAATTTCATAATTTTACATGTGGCTGTCCAGTTTTCCTAGCACCACTTATTTAAGAGGCTCTCTTGGGAGCCTGATTCCTCCAGCTCCATTTTTCTTTCTCAAGATTGCTTTGGCTATTCGGGGTCTGTTGTGTTTCCATACAAATTGTGAATTTTTTTGTTCTAATTCTTTAAAAAATGTCAGTGGTAGTTTGATAGGGATTGCATTGAATCTGTAGATTGCTTTGGGTAGTAGAGTCATTTTCGCAATGTTGATTCTTCCAATACAAGAACCTGGTATATTTCTCCATCTATTTGTATCATCTTTAATTTCTTTCATCAGTGTCTTATAGTTTTCTTTATACAGGTCTTTTGTCTCCTTAGGTAGGTTTATTCCTAGATATTTTATT